>NW_020799112.1:18542489-18593585 GCF_003259725.1 Athene cunicularia
GGATGAACGAACAGCGGGAGCGAGCGCGCCCAGGCCCGGGCCCGGGTTTAGGCAGGCGCAGCCCAGCTGCATGAGGCAACCTCCAAAACTGCCTGACGGCTTCTCTCCACACCCCTTTCCACATTTCCACAACCGGCTCTTCAGCAGCAGTTTGACCTCGAAGATCTCCAGTCAGGCGTAAAATTCTTCCCTAACAAATGCACTGAAGGACATCATTCAGTTCTTTTGAGTCATCAGATACGCACGTTCTTCATTTAAACCTTCATCAAACAAAATGTTTTCGTAGTATTTCATTAAAAAAAAATATTTTACCAAACGTTCCAATAACTCATATGTTAAAAATTCAGATTTTTAGCCTACAACCCCAAGATTTTGTGATTCACCTAAAAATACTACAGTATTTTTATTATAAAAATAATCAAATACTATATATATATTTATTATACTCTTTAATTACTTAACGGGTCTTTCAAGAATATCCCAGACAATTTCAAATTCTGGTTTCTCGAATTGCATATTGTGATATGACGAAAAGTCATTTTAAAACGAAAACCTACAACGCTTTAGCTCCTAGTAGATCTATACTTACCTTCCCCTGCAAGACCTCTCCATGATAAAATCAACAGAAGTACCTTCAATAAAACTGTCCTACCTCAACGAGAAATGTGTTTGCCACCAGTTCTACTCATATTTAGTATATCCCCCTTAGCCTGATACATTATTCTGCGTTTTCCTCACCTTTTCATGCAAGTTCACTGATAAATAATCAGTGAATCTTGCTCTACAAAAGTAAAAAGCAGATACAGCGAAAATTAGTTTTTCCCTGAGTTGTAAAAATCAGCATCTTTCTTTCAACCCTTCCATCTTTGGTCCTGCCTTTCTCACCTGTGCGGTGCCTAGCGTTTCTGCAGCCTTGCTCAGCACTCCTTCAGCCTGTGCTGGCGGGGCACGGCTGGGAACAGGCAGGGTGTTTAACATCGCTCTTAGATCTAAGATTGTGGACGGTGCTAGTGAACTCGGCAGACACATCCGGAGCAGGAAAAAGGGGAAACATCGCTAGTACAAAACATAAGCTGTGGTCTTAGAATACGGCAAATCAGGCCCAGTTTTAACACGCTTTAGATATACGGGCAAGCAAGTTTTATTCTACTGGGTAATGAATCATTCAGCAGTTTGCCTTTTGGGCACAGGTAAACACTACACCTTCCGAGGGGAAACAGGACAGGGCGAGTTCTCTCTTCATGAATTTACACAATTCTCAGAGAAAAGTTAATCATTTTAGTTGGTATGATATCAAGCATGCTTTGCCCTATTAAATATGACTGCAGAGCTTTTTTTAATAACTCTTAGTTTGCCAGGATTCATTTGTAACACAATTGCCTCAAACACTATTCTTGTATCAAAAAGGATACAAGGATATTCTGTTAGCTTCAAAAAGGGATTTTCTTGATGCTACTTAATTCCTAGTTAGCGATTTTTGTAATCTATTTAATTAAAAAAAAACCCTAAATTTATGCTAGTTCTGCTCAAATGCTTGTTATTTGATTCAGTTGATTTTGCTAAGGTCACTCTACTCACATTGACCTTCTAAAAAAATTAATGATTGGCTTGTGGCTAAATCCAAAGGTCTTGCTTCTTCTTCTGTCCTTTCTGACTTATCAGCTAGTTTTGGACCTTTGGATCACTCTTTATCAACTCAGTTTACATAGTTTTTCTGACTCTGCACAATACTTTTCCTACTTACTACCTAAGTTTGATGCCTTATAGGGTCCCTAAAATTGTCCGTGCCATCACTGCAATGAGCTTTGTGCTGAATGCTCTACCATTTATTTTTTTCATTTTCTGATGGACAGAATTATTCCTGCTCACATTTTTTTTTCAGTGAAAACATTCTTTCCCATATCTCAAAGGTCTGTTTCTTCCTTTCTTAGGGGTAGTTCCTCCCGGACATAAGCCAATCTTCATTTAAGTACAATCAAAGCAGAAATTCTTTCCTTTTCCTAACTGGCACATTTATGGTCTGACCTTGAAATTTTTACTCATAGTAAATAGCATTTTTCTCCCAGACTGAGTACCAGCCATTTGACTCCCTGACTGCCCTCACGTGGGCCTTGATACCTGCAATGCTATCGGTGCACTACCCATGTAAAATGCACTCTCGTGGGATCCCTACACCTCTTTCACCACTTGACCATCTTCTGGGTCACTTGAAAAAAACCTCATTTATCTCCTTAAAGCAGTAACTTGCTTATATTTCTCTGCTTACATCTTTTTATTCCTTAACACCCAATACAGACTTCATATAGTTCACATTTATGGCGTATGGAAGTGTCTGTCATTCCTCACAGCTTGTTCTTTGGCATCAAAATGACAGTTCTCTTGCTTTCTGTGTACTACATCGCTCTTTGTATCTTCTTCTTCCTCTTCTAGAAGAAGGGTTTGATCTACCAATGTGCGTTTTAACAGGGACATAAATCACAGAGCACACCACCAGTAATGATTATTCAAATGTAAATAAAGCCAGGTTCATTCATTCAAATACAAGAAAGTGGCTGACTAAGCAGGTGCTGAGCTTTTTGGATCAAAAATCTTATTGTAAAGATCACATCACTAATGTTATCGCACACAACTGCACCTTGAAAGCTCAGCTCACTACCCAAAAGCATGCTGATTATTTTCGAAATGATGTGCTGCTCTCTCAAAGGCATTTTCTTACACTGCAAACCTCACCTCAGTATGGAATTTTAACTTGAAACGGGAACAGAAGCTTCTCATTGTTATTGCTGGCCTATAAACTAGCAAATTGTTCTCTTTTTTTAAATGGGGCTTTATGCCTATTTTGTAATATTCTATCCATTATTTTTGAATGCTGTAAGGTGCCTTGCAGGCCCATATAAAGCCATCTGGTTCTGATAACTAGGTAATCCATTTAAAGCAATGTAATTCGTTAACAAAGAACAACGTTTTGGCCCAGCAGCATTAGAGAATAAGACATGAAGAAGTAAAATTATAGTTTAAAACCACAGGATTAGAAAAAGCAACAGGAGATACGCAGTAGAGAGAAGTTATCCTTGGCAACAAGACCAGTGTTAGTGAAGATCAAAGTATAAACTCAGCTATGTTTTCGGACAGTATTTAGTCTCAGCCTCACATATCTTTTTCTCCAACACATCTATTGGAGAAATAGAAGTCTCAAGGGATTATACTGCTGTTTAAATGTGCATTTCCATCTGTCCCGGAATTGAGGTCCTGCCTTTCAGAGCACACATGCCGGTTGGGTTTGTAACCTGGTACAGCAACATGCCTGAAGCACTTGAGGGACATGATGTTTGAGGTTAAGGAACAGCTTACCTTTTCTTACCATTATTTCTGCTATTTTACTGATTAAAACGATTCGGTGTAAGATACCTGATGTGAGCTGATCTCAACATTTACACATATTCAACAGTTTCAACGATAAGTTTTTATCCTTACTTCTACTTTACTCACAGAAACTTACTCTGTTCAACAATACAAATGTGAGAGACTTCAGTTCCTTCTAGTGCTTTGTCAAGGATACTGCTTGCTAAATTCCAACGGACTACACCCACAAGAAGAGAATTTGGCACAGCAAATCTTATCTGTTAGCTGTCAGGAACAGCATAGAAGAATCCAATATGCTTCTTAGAAAGCAAGTTTCCAACTTCCTGAAGTTCAGAAGTCTGGACTGTTCCAGTTGGGAAGAATAAATGCACCTCAGGATATTAAGATGATTTTTCTCCTTTAAATTCATAATTTTGCAGCCAACTCTGAACTGTAAAACCAGACAAAATATGTTGTTGCACATAATGAAAACAATTTCTTTGAAGTATTTAACTTTAACTTGTGACCTATAATAAGAGCCAAAAATCAATGTACTCTTTTCAAAGTCCTTTGAAAGATACTTCAATTTTAATTAAATAATATAAAATCTTGCTTTAAATCTTCACACTCACAAGAAAGATATAATTTAATTTAACCCCTTATCCAACCAAACAAGCTACAGATGTAAAACGGCAGGAAGTTTTTCCTCCTTAATCCCAGCTTCACCAAAACAATTTTAATTTTTAAACCTACTGACAAACTCTACATGGCTTCTGCCTACTTTTATTTTCTATTGTTATTGAAGGACAAATCCTGTAGTTTTCCCCAAATGCCAATTCTGGGTATTTCTTGGAAGATTTTCTATTCTTCCTTGTCAGGACATCTTCACTGTGTGGCATGCTGAAGTGCCAAATTCTCCATCAGACCGAATGCAATCTGTTACATCGGAGTTTTGACTACAGAATGAAACTTTTAGTCCTAGGAGTACAAGAACTAAGTAACTAAGTAAAAGTGATTTCCTTTTTGTGTAATTCATATGGTAAACGATAAATCATAATCATAAACTGGTTTTACCATAATCAAAGATCAGAAATAAGGAATTTCCATTTTGTGCATACGCTGACACCCAAGAGCTCTGCAACCTTCTGCTAGTTGGGGCACTTAAGGGGTCTTTTTATTCTTATCCAGCTAGCTATTATCACAAAACTTGTAGGAACTTAACACCATTGAGACCTATGACCCTTTCTCAAATTTGTCTGAAAGCAGCCAACAGGTTCAAATTTCAGGGTGGGGAAGGAGAGAACAGACAGACATATATGCACATACACAACCCTCAGTCATATAACCTTATGTTCTTAGGAAGCAAGACAAAAACCTTCCTTGTCGTTAAGAAATCAAAAGATGAAAAAAAAATTCTCCTGTTTGAAAGCAGATTACTTATGTAGATCATTTCTATATAAAATTTAGGTAGCAATAGATCAAAATTTTGTAAGATTGTTAGCACACTGGTACAATTAAATTCTTAGTGTATTATTTATGCAAACATTGCTTTTCATATCTGTTAAAACGTCTTTAAAGTTTCATTGCAAAATGCAATCAAATCACATACACAATCAAAATGTGATTCAACATAATGGAATTCAAAAGCACGTATCAATATGTATTGCACTAAATTTCAAGCATCTGATAATTTAACTCCTTTTTTTTTGGGAACCAGGTGACAGGAATACTAGAAGGATGTGGAGAAACACAGTTATGTATCCCTACCCAAAACAAGGCTCAGTAACTGAGCAAATGAAACAGTACAGGTGGTGTATTAGGGTGCATATATATGAAGGGCAGGATGCTGGCCAGCAGACAGAAGTTGCAACTGAAACAGCAAACACAATGCCAGAGCTCTGGTGAGATATCATAAGGCAAAGCTTTTGGCTTAGGTAGGCAAAAAAAAAAAAAGTTTGGAACTTTCAGAAAAAAAATGTCCCTGTTGTCTGAATCCACCTGGTTTCAGGAAAACAGAACTTTCCACTGTTCTGGCTATTTGCAAATCATGTTACATCATAGAAATGACTGATTTAATAATGAGTTCCTTTTCCTATTGCAGAAATCCACATTCTGACCAGCCACACTGTATGCGCATGTAAACATGAGTACCAACATGCATGTAATAGTTTTAATTTTAGATGTCGTGTTTCTATTATAGAAAGGTGACAGAGCTGAAAAAAAAGGTCTATGAAGGCAAAGGATTTGGTGATCGTAATCCATGCCATTTTACACTCTGTCATTTCCAGAGGCAGGGCAGTGCTGACTGCTGAAAAGCGCAGGAGGTTCCTGCAGTAAAAGGCACATCACTTGGTGGGATAGATTTCATTCAGACCAGTATTTCCATGTATACAGTAACATGATCTGCCAGCATTTCCTAGGGTCAGTACTGTGACAATACTTTCTCTGAGAGCTGCCAAGTGAACTTCATGGCTCTAGGACGTTTGAAATCTCTTGAATCTCAAATACACGGTCTTGCAACACAGCCTGTTGTATATTAGCACTTAAAATTTGAAAACTGCTCCACATCTTTCTTGAAGTATATTCATAGAAAATATTAATATAACTTTGCTGTGCCTCTGAAGTAACAACTACATCCAGTTTCTCTTCTCACTCCCACTGGAGTTGCAGTCATACCACACTATACATCTGCACAACAGTTTCAAAAATTAACCTTTAACCATTATGTGAGTGATAACGGAGTAAACTACTGGCCTCCTAATGTGAAGGGGGTTTGTGTGATTTCTGTGGCAATACTTGGCATTTGTTCCACTTGTTTTCTTTCTTGGAAGAGACAGGAAGTCTTGGCTCTCCAGTAAGCTCTTATCCATCCCAAGCTTCCAGGAGAGGACAGCCCAACGCACCAAAGTTACCGGAACTCTATTTACTTTAGGGAGAACGCTACAAAAACCAGCTTTCCTCCGCTTCTCCTTTCTACACTGAATCACAGAACGCCTTGAAGAGACTCCCTGACAAGAGAAATAAGCTACAGTCACTCTGTGCAGTTTCTTGAGCTTTTGAATATTCCCTTTGACAGACAAGCAATTACTCAGTTACTATTTTCTAGCCTATGCATGCAGTTTATTTGTGTGAAAGAGGTCGGAGTACCCTTAAACTATGTTAGATGGCAGATCTTGTCTGTTCAGTTTGCTGTGCTCAGTAAATAAGGCTGTGAGGATAAAGCCTCTCTTTTCTCCTCTCCCTTTTTTTAAGAAAACGCGGTTCTTTGATAAGTATATCCCATCACTTGATGCTCTTGTTGGCAGCATCTTTGACCGTTGCTCATACTGTAATGCCTCGGAAAATTTTGCTGGGTATAAGCCTGCCTTGATGGTTGAATAGTAACAAATTATACAAGTAGGGTTTGATTTGAGTGTCTCCATCAGAGGATTTCAAAAATTCATTACAAGTTTTATGCTGAATCTGATCCAAGCCTAAAGCTAGTGGTTAAAAACCAAACTGGTTTTGGACACATGCATGTAATTTACTCTTCCATCACAAATGAAAAAGATGGCCAAGTCAAAATTTGGTGAAAAGGAGTAATTTTAAATTCTCCTGAGGTCAAGGCTCAGCTAAGCTTTCTGCTTAATCCTTACCCTTTCATTTCCCCTTGGCCACCTCAGTTCTTGACAGATAACAAGCCCTCAGCAGAGAGGAGAGAGCAAGTAGCTTGCTTGCAGTGATTGGCATACTTGTACTAACCCAACTATCTGAACTCTGAACTAACTTCTGCTGGCATACCTCTGGAATGAGTTTGGCTGCGTATCTGTAAGGAACTAACAGAATTCAAAATCTATTTATGGGATGGAAACATTTTCTCAACTCCGTGAAAGAGAATTGAGCCAGGCTCCCTTTGGAGTTTCTCTATTAGGAGATGGAATAAGTCCTGAGCTTTGACAGCTCCCTTCCCCGATCTTGAAGAACACATCTGTTCTGATGAATCCCAACCATGTCCATCCAGGGAAGATGAGGATGGGCTTAGTGCCAAGAATCTAGTTACCATCCAACACCAGGAATCTCTCACATGTCGCTGTAGAATATTACAATTTTGTTCCTAGAATTTCATACCAGTTGCTCCTAACATCTCTGCAACAGAAAGATGAGTCTCACTATGATTCAGATGGCTTCACCTAGTATTTCTGTAGCCAGTCATAAACAAACAGAGAGCTAAATCTAAGTTCACCACTCAGTACAAAGTAGTTTAAGATTTTTAACTTCAATAGCCTAGAAACAAACACGGTATTCTAAGATTTGGTGTGCAGTTTTCTAGCAAAACAAGTTCTTCATTGCAAAATGCTGATTGCTTGAAAGGTTTCACTAGGAGGTTTTAGATCCAATAAACACAGGTAGAACAGATGAAAGGTTCCCTTTCCTTCTTCCACTTTCTGCTCCAGTTTTCCGCACGTGCTGCTGGGAAGACAGACACTCAGTCTGCTCTAAAATGTACACTACAAGCCTTATGGCTTTGCAGCAAAATGATTAAATCTCCAACTAGCGCTACCGGAGGCTTTTGAAGACCAGGTCCCCTCTCAAGATACCGTATATGCTTCTAACCAGTGGGCTAAAGTACTAAGTCATGATATGCAGGATGGAGTAGCTAAGATCCATAGTTACTAACTGCATACATATTCATCCTACCCTACTAACACACCTCCCATCTTCTGTGGACTGTAGCAGATCTCCTGTATGTCTACAGTATTAAATATCTATATGGGCAGCATACAAATCTGGAATATCTATATGGTTTTATCTAACGAGTCATGGCATGTTTTTTTCACAGCCAGATCGCACCTTTTTTACCTTTTAAAAGCAATAGCATTAACATAAAGCAATGTAGAAGAGCTTATGGTAGAGTGCAATAAAGTAAAGGCACCCTGTAACTTCTCGATTTCTTGCTTTTTGGAGGGACCTAGGTAATCCATTAGATAAAACGTTACTGGAAATTCCAGAGTCACAGGACTGGTTCACTCGCTTTGAGGGAGACTTTTTTTGGAGGTTGGTGATTGGAAAATATTTCGGTGAGCAGAGGTGTCAAATCAGCTGCAGATTGGTTCAGCAAGTCAGCTCACCTAGCTGACCTACTAGAAATCCTGATGCATTACAAATTTGTACACATCAGCCCGGGGATGTGGGCAGAGATCTGGAAAAATACCAATAAACTGCTGATGCTAGCACAGTTTAAGTGGTGCCAGAGCATGTATTTCACTGACCTTCATCTCCTGAACCTCTGCCAGACAGGGAGGACAAAAATGGAATGGCTTGAACTCTGCCATGAGTAGGTTCAGTGATCTATCTCTCCATAGACTATGAACTTGGTTCTTACATTTACAAAAAGTATATTTTCTGGTTAATAGACACCTTGCACCCCTTCCCAAGTGGGAAGGGAACAGAAGAATTTGAGATGTAGCATGTAGTGAAGGGAGATCAAGCTGTTGCCTATAATCTTCTCATTCCTTCCTTTGCATTAGTCCTAATATTGGTACTAATATGACTTCCTGATGAGCCAGTTCTGCTGAGTCAGCAGAGAACTCACCCAGCAAAATGCAGTTTTCTACTGGCTTAGTGAGCTTAGTGGCACAGAAGTGTCAGAAGAGCACCAGAACTGGAGCAAGGGAGGCCGTGGAGGTAGAAGGCCACATAAAGAGGAGAGGGAAACAGAATCATCCCTCTTGGCAGCACCAATTAATTAGATCAGGTCACCCTGTCTCATCTGATGGCAACCTGATAGAAACACTGTGATAATACTGCAAATAAACCTTTAATAGCTGCCGTAGTAACTATGAATTTGAAAATGGGACAGAAAGGCATTTGAAACTGGAAACTGAAGATTAAAGACTTCAGTTTAGCAATCCTGAAAAAACACCCACTTTCAGTGGGAAAGCTCAGGTGAAACAGGTAAGAAAAGAACAAGCCCAGCTGACCTGTTACACAGATGCGCTGAAGGCACAAGTCATCTGCTCTGAATCCCATCTCTCTGCCATTCATCAGCAATTAGATAAGTGATATTTTGTGTATGATTATTGTCACTTGAGCTAGCCAGAATGGAGCATGTTGTCTTGCACCATTACAGTGAGGTCTCCCACCAAACCATTAAAAAAAAAACAAAACAAAAACAAACCAACAAAAACAAAACAGAAGAGAAAAGAGAGGAGGCTGTCTACACAGAAAATGCTGCAGCCTGGAGCATCCTATAGTTAACCAGCATAAGGAGTGCTGGGCTTTCCCATACTCCCTGTCCACGTACCTTCCCCCAACTAACAGTACAGTGAGCTTGAATCCCAATTTAATACAAACTTCCAGTATCTTGTTACTCTCTGGTGACATCTCGTGGATCAAAGTCTCGAGTGTCTGCACCTTGGGAGTGGAAGTCTCTTCCCGAGTCTAAGGAGCATCCGACAAGGTTTAACTTTATTTTTTCCTTCCTTTCCTGCTCTGTGGATAGTGCAAATGAGAACTTCAGCAACAAGCCCCTTATAAAGAATTGAAAACAGAGGTAAGCAGGCAAAAAGCAACTGAGAGAGTAGAGCACAGAAACTGAGAAAAGAGGGGAGTAGTGAATACATTTCTTTATATTTTCTATTAATAAAATAGATTCAAGTGTCTAAAGCTGAGTAAAGCAATTAGGGTTTCATAGCTGAAGGGGAACCTATGCACTGCTTGCCACAGGAGCAAGCAAATAATCAGCACCACATAATCATAGCTCACTGTAGCCTGAAAATATTAAGCAACTAACCCTTCCAGTATGCCTGTGCATCATTCACAGGGGATGGAACTAAAGGCTCAGCTCAGATTCAAACTGTGACAGTGAGAAAGGGAAAAGTTAGTAATGTTTTGCTAAAAATGTTAATTAACTTTGGATGGTTAATTTTGGAGCATCCATTTCAAAATACTTAGGCATTCATTATATAAATTAATTATATAATTATATGAGCTTAAATTATAGCCTCATAATACAGGAAAAAAATTACTTCTACATTATAGAATGTTATGTAGAATACATAAGGAATACAGTCCCTCGTGACCTCTGCAGGCACCTTGAAATTCCATCCATCCCCCATGGAGGACACTGATGCAGAGAAAAGAAAGAGTTCCACGAATGTCAGCTATTATGGAGCTACAGTAGAAAGGTATCTGGTTTTCAAGTACTTCCACAAAGCATTAGGAGACTTAAAGCTGGAAATGAGGAGACTACAGATACGGAGCATACACTGGAAGTCACAAATTCATTAACTGAGCATGGACTGAAACCACAGTGAGCAGCCACGAGCGGCATCTTTCGCCACACAGCCTGTGAGGGCTCTGAAGGGGCCCTTGGTCAGTGCCAAGCATTGCCAAAAGGCCTCCTGCAGAGCCAGGTCCCACGGGCAACATCCAGCACAGGGCAGCACTGCCGACTGCTCGTGGTGGGCCAAGCCCTTGGCCAGTTTCCAGCACAGGCTCAAGCACGCGTGCCTCTTGTAGCACTAAACAAGTGTCAACCTGTCATAGGAAGCTCCATCAGCTCTCCCACAAAAAGCTGCATTAGAGTAGCTAATTGGAAAAAAAAAAAAAAAAAAAAAAAAAAAAAAAAAGAGGGAAGATAAACTGTTAGATAGGGTTTACTGAACTATAAAACCTAGCAAACAACTAAGTCAATAAAAAAGCACTCCTTGTCCCTAGGCTACCAATATTTAAATTGATACTTGGTTCAGTAGAAACACTGAAGCTTACGTACTGTAATTTATAGGCAAAGTGACAGCTGTTTGAGCAAAACTAATAACATACACTATGGCGGTCCGTAAGATTAGACAAGCACAAAACAACCTGCCTAGATTAGTAAAACCCTCACAAAAATAATGTAAAAAAAAAATAAAAGCACCAGCCACTTCAGTCATGCCACATCATATATGACACATTTCACAATATATTAAAAAACATATGAATTAGCACTTAATTACCTATTAAAACTGCTATAGTAACGAGAAATACTTGAACAAACAAAACTATATCTAGCAGTGGACTAACACACCTTCAGCCCCTGGGATTACTGAAGAAAAACAGATTGTCCCAGTGCACAGCACAGACTAATTCTTAACAGGGCTTTGCTTTGCATTGGAGAACAAAACAAAACTTAGTGCTAAATCAAAATTATCAGAAGAGACGCTACAGACACAGGTAGCTAGGGCTTGGTAAATGATAGAGAAAAAACAGGAACTGTGTAGTTTATTTCAAATTTGGGGGCTATCCAAATGCCTAGCAATGCTAACATAATCACTGTTTAAACTGTTGAATTCTAGCTGCCATTGCTAGGCTAAGCATCAGTAAATATTGCCTCTGAAATTTAACTGTCTCAGCAAGCTAGCTAGCTCATGACTGAAATATTTGTAGAGCTGAAAAACTTTATGAGGAGCCTGTAATTGAAGGACAGTGGAAAAGGTTTATCTCAAGGAATAGCTTAGAAGAACAATTGTATTGTGAGAAAGCTGGCCCGCAAACCAAGTGTTTGTTGCGTGAAAACTTACAAGTTTTAAAAAATCTAGTCCTGAATAATAAGGCAGCCAAAGGTCCTTCAAAATGTCACTGGGGCACATTCATGATCAGTTAACCTGAGGCTTTTATCCCTCCAGGCTGCTCATCACAATTCCCTACTTAGCGAGCTAATGCCACCTGGGAAAGTCAGAGATGCAACTGAAGAAGCAAAGTTTACACAGGAAAACTCTTCTTCAGACAGCCTGTTGCGGGACCACAGCACAATATTGCTACACACTCTTCTGAGCAAGAGGCTGGAATGAGTTACGGTAGCCCAGCAATGCTCTGGAGAGACTGGCTGTGGATGTAGCCAGTAGGGTGTAATAATTGCTTGTACTTCTCCCATGGGGTTACCACCCGATAAAGAAGCTTTGAACAACATTCTGTAGCTTTTAGAGCTGTGAAGTAATTTTTTTAAAACCACCTGAGGCACCAGTTTGAAACGGTAGCTCTGTTACAGAAGAGCTGTAGAAAACTGATTTATCTAAATACTAAGTCAAAATTTACCTTGGACATAAACTAGTTGATTTTCACCCGCACTAGCTCCCTGAACCAGCTCCTCACTCAGTCCCATGAGTTCCAACACCAGCTCACGGGGACGTGAGCAGGAAAGGAAATCCCAGCTGTAGGCCACTGGCAATCCACTGGGTCCAGTTTCAACCGCAGAAGCTGCCTGGGAGGTCTGACCTAAACTAAGGACAGGTCTGCTCCCACCCACCCCGCCTGAACACCCAGCACTTGTGCTGCGTTAGAGCTAGCCACAGCTCACCTAGCTGCAAAGTGAACTTATCTGTCAGGGGAAACGAAGCCTGCAGTGGAGAAAGATGTTCCCCAGCGGACTGACCTGACTCAACTCACCTTGTGGTGAGAAGGATCAGATTTAACATCAAAGGGGAGCAAAAAAATGACCAAGAGGGCAGGAAACTGTGCCTTTGGTGGCACTTAGCAAAAATATATATATATAAAAAATACATATTTTGAAAAAGCAGTCCTTATTCACAGTAATGGCTGCTTAAACTTCACTAAGAAAAGCACCGAGTTCTGATCACTGGATTCGGTCAGAAGGGTGAAATTCCTGGAGTTTGCTTCAAGGTTGTCTGAGTAACTAGTGTCTCAGCCTTGGACAAGAGCAAGACCAAGAGATTGAGACTGTGAATTCCTTTTGTGCATCTGGACTACCAATAAATGGGGTGGGTTTTTTTTTAAAAAAAAAAACAACAATTAAGTCACCTCCCAAATTTTCAGTTGGCTCAGCTACTATTTATCTATTAATCTCCTGCCTGGAGGGGCACAGCCCAGGGCCAGTCCCAGAGGGTAGGAACGTGTTCCTCAGGGCAGCTCACCCCTGAACCCACCACAAAGCCTCATCCTGAGCTTCTCCTGGCGTGAACCCTGCCAAGGCTTGGCACTGTGACTGCGGCTTCACAAGGGGACGTGCAGGTGCCCTGTGTCCCACGCAGGCTGCACCCAGCCTCGAGAGGCACCAAGAGGCCGACCTTCCCATCCAGCCTCCGCAGGCAGGGCCCAGCTCCTGACAGGGCCTGCGGGCTGCAGGCTCCCACCCCTCATCAGGGACCCTCTGGCTCCCACAGCCTGGGGGGAGGATCACCCACAGGGCTCCCTCGAGCCTGACGCCCTGCGGCTGTGAGGGTGAGACAGCTTAGACCTCTAGTAGTAAGGCTTCGACTTCTGTGCCGTATGCATTTTCTTTAAATAGGATTCCCCTTAAATTTAGGAAATCTAATCTAATTCCCACCATTATACGCTGACATTGGTAAGTAGAGATGTAATTTTGTTTTGTAGGGCGCCATTGAACTTACAGCAGCTTTTAAGTACCATAAAGTCCAACTACCCACTAGTTTCAATCCAGCAGTCAAAGACTGCCTGTATTTCCTGGATGACAAAGAAAAGCCGTGTGTCCAAATGACACAGGACATTTGTAACCCAGTAAAAAATTGTGAGCATGTCCAAAACTCTGTGTTTTATAATATTCAGTTTTTAAAGCATCTGTTATTCTAACCTTACCAGGAAATCCTATTTATTAATATTAGCAAATATCAGTATCTGAAATAAAAAGTGTGAAGGTGTGATTGATTTAATAAAGCAGAATTTCTCCAACTCGTATTTTAGCCTGGCTTCTCCTTCATTCTTTAAATCTTACCTACCTTCCTCCTGGGTGTGGGTGGATGTATTGGTAATGCTGTGAATGTTTATACTGTGCACCTAAGCATGTGAAAGTGGGTACAATACAATGTAAGACAGCCTCATGCAAATACATTTATATTCATATTAAAGGGTGATCCGCTGCATTCGAAAAAATTTAATCCCTAATTCAAAACACAAAACTCATTTAAAATGACCATTAATGAAACTTAGTTGTCTCAACTAATCAAAAAGTCTGTATTAGAGACTTACATTAACTTTGATCCACTGCAGCAGAGATGCCCTGTTATTTGTCATGCACCAAATAATACATACACAGAATCAGAACAACTTATAAGAATTAAGCCATCTTTTCTTTTAGGTGCAAAAAGAGCAATGGCTGGCGAGATACTTCATAAAGTGTGGCTCAGATTTCCCTAAGATTTAAAAAAAAGGCAAATAATATCACAGAATGGAATAAAATAAAATCTGTTCTCACTAGGAAGGGAAGGCAGGCCAAATTTTACTGCTCCTTGTAACACACACCTCAGCACACCCCACTGTGAGTTTTGTTGATGTTGTATCAAGTTATGGAAATTATTCTAGTTAACCAGACTCATTTTTATGTAACTTGAGAATAGTTGTGCTGGATCAGACTGAAGATCCATCTGGCTGAGTATGCTGCCTGCAAGATGGGGTGATTGTAGGCGTCTGGAAACACCTGTAAAGAAGGCAGCAAGCATCTAACACAGACAGAATGGCAGGGCTGTCGTTTTAAACTTGGGCAATACAGCAAAACCCCTTAGAGAGGTTACACCATTCTTCTTTGCACAGTTCAGAACTGATGTTGGCATTGTCTGCACGCACAGATCCTCACAGCAGTCTAGTTTCATGTTAAATGCCTACAAGATTTATTTGACATTTTAATCTATAAATACACAAGGGTTCCACCAGTAAAAGCACAGGAATTTTCTCAATGGTCACTGCCACTGCTTACATACTGAACAAAATAACATGTAGTATTGCATATGAATAAGCAAACTTTGGTTCTCTTTCTGCCTGGAGAGGTCTTAAGCACCAACCTCTTTGACTTGTTAAACAATGGCTTGCAAAGGACAACAAGGGAGCTGAAGGCCACACTGAATGCTACACTCTGGAAAGCTTGGGACACTGTAGAACTTAATTAGTTTTTTGAAGGCACTTTTTTTGAACATCATCATCTCCTCAGGCAGCCTGGAAAGAATTCTGGCATTTGCATGAGACTCCTTCTTGTCAGCGGCCGCTGCTTTGAGGTTACATTGCTCAAGACTACCAGTCATTGGCATGCTGTTGCAGCTGAGGGAACGTGCTGTCTTTTTATTGCCTTGAACAGATAAATAACTGAATAAAAAAGAAGTTAACTTATGTTTGGTAACATCTTGGACACCTTCTGGAAAACAGTCATCTAGAGGATCCCCTTGACCTTTCACTTGTTGACTAATCACACATGTACTGGGACTCGCTGCTAACTTCTTAGGCTGAACTACTATTTTTCTGGAAGGTGTTTTGTATTTTCCTCCATCTAGATAAAGGTGAGGAGCATTATTAATGGCATCAGAACTAGGCTTAACCATCATATTAGGGACTGTTGCCCCATCACCAGAATTGATGGGGTGTAACCCATAATTCTGGCTAATGATCTGGGCTGCAGCATGTTGAATGATGTTCCAGTCTTGCAGAATATCCTCCCTGGTTGTGAACTGAGATGTTACGGTAAAGCGAATGATGAACTTGTCATGAATGGTTGCTGGAATAAGAAAGAGTCTGCCAGAACTGCTTAGTTCTTTCAGGAGTTTTTCTGTCAGCCAGTTGGGACCCTGTTTTAAATACAATAAGAAAAAAAACAAACAACTATAGTTAGAATTATACAGTTAGAAAAATATAGTTAGAATTTCCAGTGACATCCAAACATCTTCGTAAGAATTCCAGCATTACAAATTCTTACATGAAAGTTTATTCACAGTTCTTAACATCTGGGGAGAGATCAGCTGTGGTCAATTCATTCCAGAGAGACATGCAAAAGGCCCAGTGTTTACCTTTAGACGAAATACAACCAGTCCAAGATGTCTCTTGGCAGGGATTTCAAAGAGTGGATCGCTTTTAACCAAGGATTCAAAGAATTTGGCTGTTTCAGTACCCTGTAATTAAGGGGAAAAAAAAAAAAGCAGTTATATATTGTTTGTCACAAACCCACTGTGAGACACTAAATTAAGTAGTTAAAAATAATTCCTTCTCTTACTAAAACACATCAATGCCAATGCATGAATGTTAGCAAACAGAAGAATGACAACAAAGCTAAGAATTTTAAAGTCCATCTCTCTTTGCCCAAATCCTCAGCAATGACCAAGAGCAACTGGACTATATATAGGAATCTTCTAGAAGGTTTGAAAACAGAATGTGCCCTCTCAGCTTAACATCCTTGTGCAGCAAGCGTTGATCCACAATATGATCCCTTGTATTTACACTCCAAAGATTTAAGCCTGTAAATTTTCACAGCAAAGGGTTCAGCCATCCATTACTGCCTGCCTCCCAAACAGCTGCCACTTCGCCTCAAAGAAAGCTTCTACAGATTAGTCCTCAGTACTGTGCAGAAGGCATTGACTTATCCAGTTGCCTTCCATTGCCTCTTGCTTCCAGGAAGGGTACAGGAAATGTTTTGTCTCCACAATCTTTACAGATTACTTAAGAGTAAAATCAGCAGCATTTAGTGTTCATATACAAGCTTTGTGTGTGAGAGGATTTCTGTTACTCATCCCTGCATCAGTGAATTCATTAAACTTGGCTATCAATAAATGAACATAACACATTTATGCTTGCATTGTTAATTCACATACATGTCGGACGTGAGCTTGAAGCTTTTTCACCCCGAATGAACGAATCACAAACCATAGCTTCAAAGAACGAAATCGACGACTCAGTGGAATTTGCCAGTGCTGTGGAAACACAACAGTCTATCAATGAGTGCAACAACAACAGAAAGAGTGTCCCCTTACACCCTGACATCTGTTGCTTCAGACTTGGGTCAGAAATCTCTGTTGACACAAATAATTTCATATTACGGAAAATCTGCTAAGTCTAGGAAATACTCAAAGAAACACTATGTCTGAATATTTTTCAATTATTTGCAAAAATAAGATTTTGGCTATTCCCTAGATATGCTTAGATATTTTAGTTAATTACCAGCTAATAACAACACTGGTTTGCATTTAAAGGGCTTTATCAGTTTGTGTCCATTTACACTTCAGGACTGAGTGCTCACTTCAGTTCCTGTAATTTTCATATTTAAGTGCCATCCTGAACGTTTTCCCAAATCATCTATAAACAGCCAGAGCTGATGTGGGGGTAGACCCTTCCAGAGGAAGTAACGCCCACTGCAAGGAAAAAAGTGACAAAACGTATAAAGGAATACTTCTAGGGAGCTACCCAATTAGTTGCAGGGCCCTATTTAACCACAAGAGGGACGCATTGATGTATTTTTTTCCACCTCTCTACACTCACTCTCCACTCAAAAGCACTATTGATTTCAAGGAAACAATTATCTTTTCAGGACTAGGGTGAGATCATAGCAGAAAGAATTGGCAGTGAATATTCTTTTGTTTTACTGTACTGAAATGTGCTGTAAGATGGATCTAAAGTGAAACGCCTCTTATCTCTCCTATGAATACCTTAATCTGAAGAAAAATGTAATTCATTCAACTTCTGTTTCAGAGCATGGTGTTTCCATTGCGTACTCCTTTCCCTCTTTAATTACATGTCAGATATACAAGAAAATCAGCCAAAATGTCATCAGTAGAAATTACTTCAGCGACACAATGCCCAGAAATGAACCTTCTATAACTAAAAAGGCAAGACTGGATCTCCATCTGTATAAAAATCTTAAGTACTTCAATTTCCATATCTAAAATAAATTTTATAATTAATTTTCATAACCAGGGCTCACTTCAAAGTTTTATTATTTAATCTGCACTAGGATCTCATTATAATTGGTTTTATGTTTTTATGAAATAAGACCAGCTATAAGATAAACACACTCCAGAGCATGAGGAATTTCAGTCTGTTGAATATTTTATATGCGATTTAAAATATCAACTCAAATAACTTACCATGAAATCAACAGCAGCTCCTGAGTTGGGATGTCTGAGGTAGACAGGGTTAACACTGAAGGTTTGATGTAACTTGTGTTTATCCTTAACCCTATCAATTGTAGAATGAACTGTATTTAGCCACAACAAACTGTGCAGAGAAAGACTTTGCAATTTGCATGTTATTCTTTTGGTTCTGTGTTTTGCCTTTACTCACCAAAATCCAGTGCAGTCAAAATGAACCATCATCCATTTAGAAGGGTTAAAAGTAAAGGAATCTGCATATTCAATTCCATCCAAGAACAACCGAAATTCAGGACATACAAATGCTGTTCCTGCATATGCAGCATCAATATGAAGCCAGAGTCCCTCAGCATCACCTGTTGGAGTTTAAACTGTTATGTAAGGGACATAAGGAATCAAAGTACATGCTTAATCTCTCCTCCCTGAAAACTAGGTGCATATTTTTGCAGGAGGTGGAGAGGCTAACAACAAAATAGCAAGCAAGACAAACAATCGACAGTCTAGTTTTATTCTAAAGCTGTAGATCCAGAGTCCCAACATACAGCGTAATGCTGAAATCAGATGGGCAAAATTCACTTCCATATTTCATACAACATTTGATTTCTCTCATCTGCCTTTTTACTAAGTGAAATTCCCTGATAAAATTCAGTTGCACAGAACAAAGGCATGGTGGTAAGCAAAAAGGACCCAGAGACAGAAGCCACACTCTGACCTATAAAAGAAAGTGTCGCAGGTCTTCATCAGCTACTTGTCAGAATTTATGCTGGAACAGAATCTGCAACCATGTCAAAATTTACCTATTGAGCTGGTGGCTCCAAAAGTTGTCCTACCAAACACTACATTCAAAACTCTTTTGTTAGGTTAAATATTTATGTACCTGTTCCACAACAGTACTGCACTCTGTACTGTACAGTCTGTATTCCCTGAATAACCTGAAGATTTATCAGCTGGCAAATTTCATCCATCTTAAGCACAATGTATTTTAGCATCCTAATCTAAATCTTACAGAAATCACTGCAAAGTCTTGCACTGACTCCACTGATGAGACACATCTGAAAAACTCAGCTGATTAGTTTCTACTCTCCTTGGTTTGGGCATGAAAAATTCTCATACTCTCTTTTCTGTGCTATCATAGTTTAAAAATCAGGAAAAAAGACACTTACAAATTGGACCCAGTTCTGAGAGATTGTCAAAAGCACAGACACCAGTTGTACCCAAAGTTGCACAAACCTAGAATAAAACAGACCATTTTTTAAATAAATGGATATAGCACTTTAAAAGTAGAGAGGCTATCACAGACAGTTGAAATTATATTAAAATTCTTTTGTTTAATAAAATAGACATTCTTATATACATGTTAACCTTCAGGTAATGTATGTTAACACAATAAGAAATGTTTCAGATGTTATTTTATGCTGACATTAAGAATACAACACCATGTCAATACCCCCAGCCAGAAAGTTGAACGTACAAAGACTGGCACTAGGCCTTTCTTTCTGTCTTCTGCAATGGCTTTCTTCAGAGTTTCGCCTCTGAGGGAAAAGTTCTCATCCACAGGCAGAAATTTAATCTTCACAAGAGAAATCAAGCCAGCCTTTTCTACAGAAGAATGTGCCTTTTAAAAAAGAAAAAGGGTAAGAAAGCAAGCTCTGAGGCTGAACAGCTGTCATAAGTTATAGCCTTATAAAAGACAGTGGTTGCAAGTAAAGCAGCGATAAGGTCCTTATTATAATCCATATTAACACAGGTCTGAAAGTTTCTCCTTTGTGAGCAACTAAAAGTAGTAATACACTGTAATTCCAAGGAATACATGAGCTCCATTTATTTGGGTATTGGTCTCTAAAATGTAATAATAGGCATCCTCATCTTGTGTTTGGAGGGACATTTATCAAAACTCAGATCTTAAAGGAGCCTCTAGAAATGGATCAACCTCAGCTGGCCTCCTCCCTGCCCTAAGAAGATAAAACCCCCTAAAGTATGCCTACTTCTGGGTCAGTCAAAACCTCTCACAAGAAAAAGCCCTTTTCATTGTACTAAGAGAGAACTGGCCTGAGTGTCTCTCCTGTTGCAGTTTTCACAGGGGAACATGATTGTTCAGTTCAGGTGTGCAGGCAGAGGCACAGGACTGTGTGGCTGTTTCCTCCAAGAACAAGCACAGAGGTCTAGAGTGAAGACCACAACCAGGAGCAGCTCTGAGGTAACACCCTGAGCATGCCTGTCTCCAAGTGGAGAGAGGCCATGAAGAAACGAGCTGAAACAGCATGAGATCAGCACCTAGTTACTGGAGTTAGTGGAAAACAGGAAGGAAGTGCAGAAATGAGTCATGCAAAACACTTCTCTTGAGGACTGCCAGCACCCTATGAAACTTCATCTCACACTGATTTCATTTCCCCATCTGCAGAAAGCAACATTAGAAGGATTTGTTCATGTTTGTGTTTGTCGCTTGGTACAGAAACGCAAGTTCACATTGTATGGTCTGGGTGAGACAGCAGAAGCAAATTTGTTTTCTTTGTAAGAACCTACTTGATCAGATGCATAAGCGATGAGGCGGGAATTGAGTGAGGACTCATCGGTGTCTGGTTCAGAAAGCTTCATCTCCAGAATTTTGTTTTTTCTTGCTGCTAGCAGTGCAACCAAGGTTGATTCACTCACAGTGCTCTACAAAGACATTGCTCATTTACTGCAACATACTGCTATTCCATTGCTATTTTGTCAGGGATTTACTGAAGTCATTGACGTGCTCAGATGCCCACCCCCTCTTATTTCTGCTACTGTTTTGCTGGATGCAGTGGAAAGTCACTAGTTGATGAGCAGCTCTCTGGGCCAGCAATACAAAACAAAGCTTTTTAACTGCTGCATATTTTTAACAGGCAGAACCAAGTTGGGGAGAGTAAATAAATCACGTTTTCCTTTTGTTCACCTACAGCTATCTCCCATAAACGTTACAGACCTGAGCAAAGCTCCTTATAACAACACAGAGCCTCAGCACTGATTCCAGAGGATACTTGCTTAGGCCTTATGGAAGGAGGTAAAGGTTCAAGCCTTGATCTTGGCAATTCTCAGTGACACAAAGTAGACATAAGGAAAAAAAAAATCTCTTGTGTGGCTAAGGACTGCTGGCAGAAGAACAGTGACAAGGATTCCTTCTCATGCACTAAAGAATCACTTTAGTGAATACTTTGGTGATGTGAAACAGACTGAAGAAACAAATCTGACTCTCATTTATCCTTAGTAAGGCCACGAGAATACCTGTTCCTTGTCCAAACACAATTAGGACTAAAAGCAATAGCAATTCGTATTCTATAACCTTCTATATTTAATACTAAAATTCGGGAAAGTAATGTCAAATTGGGATTTGTCTCTACTCAAAGCCATAGAGTGGATCTTGGTTTTGCCTCCATGAAAACTATCGCTCAGAGGGAAATTCACTTGAGTAAAAACAAAATGTGGATGAGGCCATCTCTGATCTCTCCTACCTGTAATACTCCTCCGCCCACACTGTCGGGATGGTGGTGCAGGAATTTATCTGGAAGGCCCAGCATTTTAGCCAACCAATCCATCACATTCATTTCCAGTTCTGTACAGGCTGGACTGGAGGCCTAGAAAAATCAAAAAAGCGAATGAGACTGTAATTCACTGCAAACGCAATAGGAGCATAACCCTTAGAGTAAACCACATATCACATTTTAAATAAGTTATTAACACTTTTTAATTGCCTTGAGAGAAATCTCACCTAGACGCAACAAATACAAAGCAGATAACAAGCTTTGCAGCACTGGATATAAAAGCAGCTAACTGTATAATACTATGCCCATACCTAGCAGAACACAATCCCATTGTAATGAACACTATGTTGTTTGGTGAGTTCTGTCATACAGACTTCTATGTCAAGGTTGCAGTTGAGGGTGAGCTCCAGGTACATTGCTCGTTACGAGTTGCTTTCTTTCACAGAAACTCTCACAAACCTCCTTAAAATGCTCTCTCCAGATTACCTGCATCACCTCAGTGATGACCTTCTAAACTATCAATAATTTTAAAGTCATTAAAAGAAAAAAAAAAAAAAAAATCACAGTGAGCCATTTGAGACAAAATCATGGAATTGCAATGTACCACACAAATACATGCCCTTGGTCCTTAAAGAGAAAGGGAGACTTTTTGAAGAGCAGCAAAAGAAAAATGAAAGCTGCTCTGCAGTGTCCAGCTTTCCACTTAGGAAAGAATCGGTTTGCATTGCAAACTTAACAGGAATCTGTCAAACCGAGACTGAGGGCACAGAAACGGAGGTTTCTGTGTATGCAATGAGCTAATCTGACACAACTACATGAAGACCATAACCATCCATTTTTTATAGGTTTATGAGCTTCCACTGCTTTCTTGCATGGATATATACATCTAAAAATCTTGGCAACTTTACCACTGGGGAGAAGGTTGGCTTCAGAACACTACTGAGGTATGTAAAGTCATAACCAATTAGCACTGTATAGCTGCTTCAGGAAGACACAGTTATTCTGGGACAGGCCACCAAACAATTGTTTTCAGAAAAGGAAAAATAGGAAATGTATTCTCTCAAAAGTGCAGGAAAACTGGAATGGAGCACAAGATAGCCTGCAAACATGGATGGTGGCTGCTCTATTGCAGTGCTTGTGTAACAGTCTTGGCACTCAGACTAGATGACAGGGAACAATTGCTCACAGTGGGATATCCAAAGAATTAGAAAACAGACATTTCTAGTGGTATATTTTCTTCATTCACCTCTTACTACTGGGCAATGTTTTATATAGTGTATTTATTTACTTACTTTTTCAAGTGACATTTTTAATTTATGCAAATGACATACAACTGGTTAAAGTAAATAATTATACTGACTCACAGCACAAGAAAGAATGACTATGACCTGCTCCTGTACAATACACACTGGAAATGAATACCTAAAATAACAAAAAAAAAAAAAAAAAAAAAGCCATGTGAATCCCAAGCAGTTAATTGCATCAGCCAACATATCTCCAAGGAGTGAAGGCCAGGAAGTAAGAGCTGGAAAGTAGGCATGCATGTGTGGACTTTGCCAATGGACTACCTAGAACAAAATTATCTAGAAGTTAAGTCTGAAAATGTCACAAAATTCTGCACGAAATGTAGTGATTAGCATCTGTTTAAAGTGATGGAAAAGGATCACAGCAACATATTATGTGCAGTTACAGATCTGAAAGCAGAAAGCTACAGAGATAATATCAACAGAAGTGCAGCACTAGCAAATGATAACACTGTGTCGTTATTAGATAAATTCCAAATTATAACAAAAGCATTTATCTGAATTAAACAGGCAGACAAAGATTCTGAACAGGAAAGAACGGTACTTTGAATGCTACACAACAGAGTCAGAAATATTTCTTGAAATATTTATCTTTGTAAGGGGAATCCTTGCAAGAAAGTTGCTCTTGCTCATTTTGTCAAACAGCAGCTTGCCTCTAGCTACACACAGCAGTTTACAGTCACATAGCTCCCCTCTACACACCTGAAGGAGCTTGTATGTGGGACAGCAGCATAAGCATGTTTAATGTGAATACCTCTGCTAAATCAGACCAAGTTTCTGCAAACATCTATAACGAAAATTTTAAAATAGACTTCGAAACAGCTTCTTACATAAATTTTAGTGAGGTACTATCAATTCCTGTAACAGAATCTGCAGTATTTATGTACAACAGGAAGGAGACTTTTACATTCAAACAGCAGGAGGCAAGGTATGTACATGACCCTGGGCAAGAGATGTTTCACACCTTGCTGTACCTGAGTTCCCACATCTCTGAAACTGAGGGCAGTTCAGCTGGAAGAGGCCCTGTGAAGCTAAATTCACCAGTGTCAGAAAATCCCTGTTTCCCCTCTAAGCAAACACAAGTTATTCTTAATGTGTAAAATACTGCAAAAATACATTGAGTCTGTCCCCTGTAATTGTAGTTAGAAACACAACAGTAATCTCCAGAATCCTTCTGTAGGCATAACATCTACAAGACTGGCTTATTTTACATTCTGGGTGCTTATTTAGATAAATGTTCTACAGAACCTCTGCATTCCTAGGATTTGGTGTTCACTCCAGGTAGTAATGTAAATTTTTTCTGTCATGATTATACTTTATGTCTTACCCCAGGCATAATAATCTTCTCTATATCTCCAAAGATGTTGTCCCAGCTGTCTGGGTCCATTGGGGCAGAATCCGGCAAGTGGGCTCTCATGTAACCGGGCTGTACATCAGGAGTCACCCGTCTCTCTCTCACATTGCTCAGGTACTGGCAGATGTAATCCACCATCTCTTTCCCTGGAAGAGGCAAACCAGTGCTTTGAGTTTTGACTGCACAAAAACTAACTCGTACTATTAGCACTTCACGCTAGTAGTATGAGTCACTAGCATTGGACAGGGCTTGGAACACGGCTCCTGAGATAGACACAGGAACTAGCCTTCCTCCTACACCCTGCTTGGCCCGTCTAATAACGTAGGGACACAGCTTCCAGAACAGGCTGCATGGGGACAGAACAGCTTCACAGGGTTATTTCAATGTTGTCACTGAATAGTTCAAATGTACCTTTAAAGTGCGATCATGGTACAAGCACAGTTTGATTACTGAGAGGACAGACAGATCTTCTCGCCTACGGATTAACTGAAACTGCATTTCACAGAAATTAAGTTTTCACAATGCCCCATGCTTCCCTCTCATTATAGCAGACCCCCTTTTGCATCCGCTGAAAACAGCTGCACAGCTCCACAGCTTTTTTCCACTTTTTAGGAAATTTCCTCCAGCCCTGGGACCAAAGTCTGCTCTCCATCTCCAGAACTGTGCCAGTATGACTGCCGTTTCATGGTGTCGGCCAGGGAAGAGCCACTGTACAGAACTACAGTTTTGCAGCTTTCCCACAGTATTTTAAATGTAAGATGAAAAAACTTAAGTCATCCACTGACTCTAAATCCATTAATTTAAGCTCAACCTTGGGATACCTTTTTTGGCTCAGCCTCAGCAGATTTAAGTCTCAAGGACATGTGTGCAAATAAAAAGTATATAAGCCCATCCTAATTTTGGGTACCACTCTCAGCCCTACAACAGTTAATCTCTGTGCAAATGCTACCTATTTCCAAGAGCAGAGGATCACTCACCTCTCCGTCTGTACTCTTCAGGCTCCATAATGATTCCTTCTAAAAGCACCTCTTCAAACTTGGGCTGCGACCCTTCAGGAGCTGTGGGCAGTTTGGTCTGGTTCCCTGCTAGCTGCTTCACCCTTTATAGCTCCCTTTATCTCTCAGACTCATGCATTCTGGAAAAGGTTTAACGTAGGCAGGTTATTGGTGAGTGTTTATCTAACTCCTCCCAACTGAGAGCTTTTACAGTCTCTACTATGTTCTCATCTGTGCTCTTTTGATGTGTAAGATAGTGTATCTGTAAGAGGAGCTGCCTCTGCACTAACCCTTTCCAATTTTCAAACAATGTTTCAGAAGTCTCACAGTAATCCATGTCATGAATATAAGACACATTAACATCAGACTTGGAGAGAGAAAGCTCAAGAGCTTCCAAAAGCAAATAAAAGCTGCCATGTTACTCTAGTACACTGAACTACTGCACTAGCAGTATTTCCTAGAACAAGGCATCATCACATTAATGAATTTGACAGTGCAGGCAGGGACTTTTTTTCTTTTTTAAAGAACTGCAGGACTGTGTTTTCCTAAGAGAGTAAAACCTGCATTCCCCCAAGTTTTCAGTCTCTATGCTGTCAATCCCTTGCTGCTAGAAGGAAAGGCACTGCCAATATTGCCAGTTCCAGAACTGCAATACAAAGCAGCAATGATCCTCTCTGTGGATTTCCTGCCCCTCCAGATCAGACCAGGTTACGCTGCAGGGTGATGTTCCTCCACTGATATCACCCTCGACTGCCGAGCTGGGACCTTTCCCCACCACCACCATGGCTTCCTTTTCTCACATATGATATGCATAAGCACTGCAATTTGGCCTTGCATCTCCAGAATTCCTCCAAGTGCTCCACCTGAAGTGTTCCCCGTTTGGAAGAACAGCTGTGGAGATTCCCCCTTGGTCCAGTTTTAGGACCTGTAAACACATCCTGACCTATCTTTGGCAGCATGGCCTTTGACACCGTACTCAATGTTGAGTGCTTATCAACTTCCCCAGAAGGAACTCACTCGCTCTCCACTGATACCAGGCAGCCCTGGGAAAAGAGAGAAGTAGGACTTATGGGCTAAGCACCAGAAAGAGAAATTATTATATAGTACAGTATATGCTTGCCTTATTTTTGTAATTCCCTAAGATCTTGCTTAGGGCTGGCCCTGTTGGGAGAGCGGGTACCAGGCTGGGCAGACCCTTCATCTGATACATGACACCTCACCATACAGAAAAGAACTGGCTGTCAGAGCAGCTTTGATTTTCTGCCTCGTGTACTATAATGCAACCTATATGCTTTCATTAGTCTAGAAAGTTGTTACATCTTTCTCCACAGTGTACTTTCTACAGAACAGTGTGAAAACCTTTTCTGGTTTCTGCTGCGATTAGATATTTGAGAAAGAACTGTTTCATAGATATGACAAAGATGCTCTGATACACACGTATCAGATTAATATACTGAAATTAAAAAAAAAAAAAGGCATTGAAAGAAGTGTAAGAAGTGCAGAAGAACCATACTATATGCATATTCATCTGTTTTACCTCACATTTCTCTGGAAACATTAGGAAAAAAATACAAGCTGCCCACACACTTAATTTATGAACCTCTCTTGGCTTTACTGTAAATGCTACCATAAAGGGGAACGAAGAAGGTAAGAAGGGACTGGCATCAAGCACAGGACCAACTCGGAAAGCTCTGAGTTCCCAAAAACTGTAATTCTAGCTCATTACAAGTAACTAATACGTTAATATATGGATGTCTGTTCAAAGAAAGTTGGTAGCTAATTACATTTATGATTTCCATTTGGAACAGCAAATAAGGAGCAATATTTTTAACAATGCTTTCAGAGCTAAACTACACAATAAATATTTCATGTGACATATACCCTACGCCTTTGCTCAAAGGTGGTAGTTTCATCAGGTTGGTTTCTCATTCTGTGCAGAAGAGAACAAACAGCAGGTCCTGTTCGGAACTAGAATAAAATAGGTGATAATGAATTACAGTTAGGGTAAATATTGCTGGTGATAAATAAATTTTTGTTATAGCTACCTTGCACTAGGAAAGATTTTGTTACAGACAATGAGGAATAGAATATTTGCTCACAGGAAGCAGAATGAATAGAAAAGGTTCTTTTCATTGTTTGTTACAAAGGTCTGTGCCGTCAAAACCGTGGGAAATTGTCCATTTGGACATGAACATTAGCACTATCACTACTCAGACTAATGCTGAAATTCTTATCGTTATTAAGAGTTCACAGAGATTAAACTGCAGTTAAGTTTGTGGGATGTGTGGACGCAAATGTTATTTTGATCACAGAATAATTCAATTGGAGCAATGCTTAACCAGCACATTTAACTTGACTCACTGGTTCCTACATTCACTAGTGACATAATGGGTAATTTCTGAAAAAGATCTAAAATATAGCAGTTTCTAATCACTGCACAAGTCTTCCTTCAAGTCCTAGTACCAGCTGAGCACGATTATATCCTTGAAAATAATTCTTCTAAAAACTACCACCACATAATTTTCCATTTTTTATTATATTTTGATTATTTTGGTGTCAAATCTGCCAACTGGGATCAAATTTGCCAAATTTATACCAATACTTGGATATTTAGGATTTTTTCCTAACTGCCAATTCTATGAACTCAGATCAAAGTTTGAAGAAGGCTTTACATTGTATTTTATAACATAATTCTTTCCCCACTCCTCCCTCCTACCTTTGAAGCCCATTCTAAGCCCAAACTGGTTTTTCATACTTGTCTGAATGCCTAACACAGCAGAGCTTTGACCTTCTAATGCACATACAAAACTATTGAAATGGAATTGATTCTACACTATATATATATATGTGGAAAAGATATTTAATCGTAAAATAGAAAAAGTAGGCCAGAGTACAGTTTTAAGGGTAATTCTTCTGTGTACAGTATAGGTAAACTAGACTTTTTGCTTAAGTTTATATAAACAATTCCATAAAAGCAGTGAAACATGGAACAACAAAGCAAAGCACAAGGAGTTTTATCTTACAAAAAAGGAATCTGCACAGTAGTTCAAAATTTAATGTAACACAGCACTGAACAATCTTAAGGCAGCTCAGTCTAAGCACAGGACTAGAAGCCAGGAACTCCTGAGATCTATTCCCAGGTCTACCACAGATTCATGTGGTCTTGGGCCAGTCGTTTAACACTCCCTGTGTTGCACTTATACCAGTTATAAAATTGAGACAGTAACACTCACTTACCTGCCTCAGGCAGTACAGTAAGTGTTCTTTAAAAGATTTTACAATGCTCTGAAGATGAAACGTGCTATATAAATCCTAAGCATAATAGATCACTGCACAGACACACACAAACACAGTATCACAGTGAATAACAATGATGCTAGGTAAGAAGAGCATCACTATAATGTAAAAAAAATTACCTGCCCGACTGCATAATTAAAATGCAAAAGTCCATTTAGAAAAAAATGAATCACTGAAATGATTTCAAGGCTATTGGGGAGAAGATCAATAGGAATATTCTAGAAGAAATGCTATTTGTGTTCCAGTGGAGACATTCTTTTCTATTAATTACTGAACTTTAAAACGTTTGCACAGGAAAATTATAAGACACACAAAGTGAAGTTTCAATGCCTCCACTACCAAATTTTAAATTGCCCCTAATGTGTAAATTAAATGTTTTTTGTTCAATTACGAATTACATTCCTCCAAGAAATATACCATCCACAATAAAACTGGCTGCTAGATTACTTCAAAGGACCTATAGGCTAAACGTTTTTTCTCATAATTTTTCTCATCTTTGCTGAAAAATACCTATGCAAGATGTATGTGTAGAAATTATAAAAACATGCAGCATATGTACAAACTGAAAAGTTTAAAAAATATTAGCTTCATATACATGTAAATCTACTTGGATATATCTGAAATTAAATATAAAAATTTCACCACCTAAAATAAAAAAAAAACAAAAATGGTTTTCAGAGAATCTGAGACAACTACTTAAAGCTGTACAAAGATTTCCACCTGGAAATGTCTTATTCAGAGAAATTTAAGTTGTTACCATGTAGAAATAACTGTTAGTTAATTTTGTCACATAATTAATTTTTAAGTTGTCATCTTAAATCAACAACATCACCCTTAAAACTGTTCTGTTTTTCAGAAGTTAGATTCATACTAAAATCAAAAATTTCACAAAAACATTGGCTTCTCGTGTTTCTGGATCCCTTCAAAAAGATTTATCAACTCATTTTGAAACTGTAAAAAAAACAACTATTTACAGTATTTCATTTTAAATACTTTTCACAATTTCTAAATTCAGAGTTTTTATGTTACAAGAAATTCAGAGCTCACGGCTTAAGTCCAGTTATCAACTTGTAGCATCTTCTCTATCATGTAATCCTGTGTCTGTACCTATATAGTGTACAGTTCAAGATTGTACTGCAGGTTTTTGAAAGTAACAGGCTTTGCAGTATGTTCATTTTTTATTAAACAGCTTCTTTATTAGTCTGGAGGCGGTTCATTGCCTCTAACTTCTGCCGATAGGCCTCTGCTTCTTGTTCTTTCTTTAGAAGCTGCTGACGGTATTTTTGTGCTTCTCTGTTTGCCTCATCCAGCTGTTTCTGAAGAGTTTCTCTTTCCTATTAGAAACAGAACCAGCAATATTTTGTCAAATATGTATCAAAGACAAGTTAAAATGGCAAATACTTTTTTCCTTTACATGCAGCTCAAGTATCAGGGTATCGTGTAGAAACTGTTCAGTTCTTACTCAGGCAAGCCTATACAAATGCTGCTGTGTAAACCAGACATGAACTATCACACCAGACAAGTCCCCACAATAAAGCTCGAAGTGCAAACATACTAAACCCAAGTTTCTTTAGCTGCAAAGACACCAAGCAAGTCTTCATGGAAAAAGAGGGAATTAAAAAAGTGGAAGCATGGTGATCAAATACTAACATACTATAATAACATTTCTTCAACAATTCAATTCTCTTTGTTACTTTTTAAAATTGGATTCCAATCTAACAGGGTTGTTCATTTCTGTTGTACTTCTAATCCGACAGTATAATGAAAAACTGTTACCTAACAGCAGTTTGCACTGGAAAGTGACAGCTGCCCACTAACCAAAACATAAGCATTAACTGGTTACTAAATGAAGATATCTGAAGTGATTAATACTGTGCAATCCAGAGGTGTAATTCCATCCCCAAGGACACCCCATTTTTATGAATTAACAGGCATTTAACTAGGTAAGCTTTTTCAATTCAAAAGGAGTAACTTAAGACTCCATCCAAGTTTGTTGGAGATGGTTATAAAATGGTTTCCAAGCAAAATAATACAGGAGATGCCACTTCCTATGAAGCTGCCTTAGGAATTAGGGAGAATGTATTTCTGTCTCCAGTGACGTCAGTACTGTGATTTAGTTTGATGCTGCACTGAGACCAATTGAAAAAGCAATTTGCTCGGAAAGTAGTTCTGTTTTGATCTTCCACCAAATACCATTTCATTGAAGTGCATCATACTTTTATGAGTAAGATAGTATCTGATTTCAAATCATTCTTTCCATTGTAGTTGTTAAGTAGCCACAGGAGGGACGTTGTCAGAGAAGTAAGTGATCTCCCAGAAAAACAAAACTTATCAGTGAAAATAAGTTGCCTTTTCACCTTATTCCCATCCCAGCAGTTCAGTATCACATTCCCATCTAATACCTCACAGTTGTTAGAAGTTGCTCCCCCCACACCCGCATAAGAGCATCCCTATTCTTCACCTCTTTGATGCACTCACATATTTTCATAGTCAGAGCCTGAAAATACAAAATACTCTGCCTCCCTCCTACTTGCTACTGTTCTCAGTACTTGTCACAGTCACATTTAGCAGTCACATGCTGTGCTGAATGTGCTGGAATATAATGACAGAGGTGATCAGACCATTGCTAACAGCAGCATCTGTATAGTAAAAAACAACAAGGGAAGGAGAGATGTTATTAACACATTATAAAGACTAGCTATAATATGGAACAGAGCAAACTCCATTAAGTGCAACTTTATTTTACACAGGGCTTTAAGAGCTGAAGGAAGCTGGCTAGGGTTTGCTTCATTTGAAGCATATGCTAATAGAATGAGAGCTCATATGATCTTGCTTAATTATTTGAAAAGGAGGTTCAGCTTCCACCTCTGGAAATTTGGATTCTGCTTTTTAACTTTACAAATAGCCAACTCATGTAGCAACTAGACTAATGAATGACAAATGAATGACAGACCCTCAAAGGACCTGAAATACACCAAAGATGTTCCAGCACCAGTCCTACCAAAATATGTTGTTATTTCTGAGAGGGATCTATGTAGTGTAAGGGGAGCCAACAGCTTACAAGACAATTCTCAGGGAAGCAGTCAAAATGATCCTGCTGCATGCAGAAAGCAAACTTTCCCTCTTGAGGACACTGAGCTCTGGGATATACTGTGCTGGGCATTATTTACCTCATGAATATGTCACATAAAAACCATCAGAAATCTAATACTAGCAAGAAGCAAAGCTGCTCTATCCACTGGGCTGTAGAAGAATGGGAAACACCAGTGGCTCACTGGCCAGTGGTTCTGCAGAGCATTACAAAAAGCAAGGCACTACCACTATTGCAGAGTGCGTGCAGACTGCGAACACTTGGGAGTGAAGAGGTTCTCGGATCACACCTTAGGAGTATTTCCCAAAGATGAGAGAAATAGAGCCGTGTACCCATAAGGAATATACCAGACAGACTAGCAATTCAAACTGTGTAGATTAGTCCAACAACTAACAGGTGTAGTTTTTAGACAGTTATAGTCCTAACGTAAACAAAATGAATTAAGGAACGGAGGCCAAGTATACTGTCTAACTAGGCAGTGCAAAGAAACCAATGCTTCTGGAGCAGCAGTGCAGATCTACAGCAGACTGAACAGTGAACACTGCTTCCTTAACTCTTACATCTAGAATAGGAAGGAATATATCTCATCTATTAATTTAATCAAATCCAGAAAGCGTTCCTAGGGCATTCTTTAGAACACAACTGAAAGGGTTCTAATTATCTGAAGTCCTTTTGTATCAGTATAAAAACCTATCCAGGCAAAAAATGTATTAGAGGATACTAAGTGCTCTTAAGAAATCTTCTGTTTGATCGGGAAATTTTCTTCATTACATGGAACTTTTCTTAAATCTTTCTATATATTGCCAATACGGACATCCATAACTAAAATAACCAAACCAAGCATTCTTTTTAACAGGAAAAAAAAGGGGATATGAATTCACTAATATAATTAATTTACAATTATGATGATTTTATTAGTCTAATGAAATTACTGTCCTGGTTCTAATGTGTGTCACCTTTCAAACATGAAACATGGAAAAAAACAGTCAGAGACGAGAATAAAAATAAAAATCACTGTATGTTAATGAATTATGCATGAAAATGAAAAACAGAGTATCTGGGTGACAGGGGTTTTTTTGCTGCCATCCTATGTTGAAATTATCAAACTGTTTAGGAAAACTGCTATCACTGTTCAAAATGGGCTGAAATGTTTGAACTTAACAACCCGAAAGAGAAAAATAAAAAAACACCACTACAGCTTTAGTTATTTACAATACTTTCACAGGAAGGTTTGTCACCTCACATGACTAGTAGGGTGTTCCACTTTAAGACTTTCAAACTACAGTTAACTGTCCATACACTATGTATTTAAAACAGCTGAAGAAAGCACTCTTCACCTTGAAGCAACTCTTTATAAAGAAATAAAGGAATGAATCATAAGTGAGGTGAAGAAACCAAACAGTAAAAGTTGTCTACGTCTAAAAAATATTTTAATGAGGGGAAGGGTCCTACTCCCTCCAAATTCACCTACCACCTTCTATGATGATGAAGTTTGAAGTGACTTCTTTGACTTTATATGCACTTCTTTGATGTCCTTGTTACCAAAATGAGGTAGCACCATAATCCTGTGAACCACAGTAGGGTTCCTGAAGTCAACTGGCCTCCACACAGAGGCAGAGGTCTGCATGTGCATCTCCAGTTGTACAGACCAGACAAAGTCAGTCATTAAAACTTGCACTTTAAAGTAACTGATAAAGTAACTCGTTTAAACCAACTGCTTTTGATACTTGAGAAATGTGTTTAAAATATATAATTGAAACTGGTAATCCCCTTAAAATAATTATTTGTACTGTTATACCAACTGTCTGTAATTAGGAATAGGTCAATTTATTCCTTAACCAATCTAGATATTTTTTCCTTCATCTAACAGAATTATTAAAATAATTAAGGAAACATAATTTCCTTTACGAATAATTCAGGCAGATGTTTTAAAGTGTGAACAAAATAAATGCTTTTATTGTAACAGTCATACATTTTAAAAAAATGCAGCAAGAAAATTTCAACTGTCATGATAATCTGTAATGACCACAAAGCTGCGAAGGCTGAAAGTAATTGATGTGACAACTTAGGGACAGGGAAAGCAAATGATGAAAGATGGTAATTGTTATTAAACATGGATAACATAGCACATACTGTACAACAAAAAGTATTCAATTAGGCACAATTCGATAATATGGACAGAAGTTGGAGAATACAACCTTGAATAAATGAAATATCATGGAGTTGACAAAATGAAAACTTACAGCCTAGTCAAGGCAGACAGCAATTTTCATAAACTTTTGACCCAAACTGTTCAGCACAGTTAGAAGTAACAGAAGGATAAATGAGATGGTCAACCTATTGGAGCTAATATAAAAAAAGCTACAATTTTAAATTGAACAGCTACATCTACTTGTCATATATAAAATGAAAAGCTCTCTGTTGTTAGATCTTCCACACTATAATTTAAAAAAAAAAAAAAAAAAAAAAAAAAAAAAAAAAAAGACAGATAAAAATTTACAAACACAGAATCTTACTGTTTCACATTTCCATTAGCGGTTATCTAGATATCATGAATGGAAAGGAAACATTGCTAAAAATATGATCTCACAATCAGGACAAGCATGTGGTCCTAACAGAAAGATGAGTGTACAGTACTCTCATTCACTGCTAGCAGAAAGAGTCAAGTCACTCAATAATACATCAGTACCTAGTTGTAAAAACCAGATAGCGATCTTGAAGGAAAAACAAAGAAGTTATCACATACTAAACAAGTGCCACTTTTATGTGCACAACAAGAGGATGAAGCAAACATCCCTCCTATATTCTTTTTACAACAACTTTGTAAAAGATGAATTCCAGTAACAGGAGAGAAAGAACAAGTTCTTGTTTCACACACTTCATTCTGTTGTAACACAGAAATTAAACTCTAGAACACAAAAAACCACAGCCAGATGCTCAGTGCTGAACACTCTGGTTAACACATATCACGTAATACACTCCTTACTTCTATTTCTGCAGACTCCACACGATTTTCAACAATCTCAATGCACTGTCTCTTCACTGGTGGTTCTTCACTTATCACAGTTTCTTCAGCAATGTCTGTTGCTGGAACTGTTAATACTAAAAACATATTTGTACACATAAATACATTTATGTCAAGCAATATTTGCACTATATAGAATTCATACAAGTGATTTTATTAACCACAATAAAATGTAGACTTTCCCTTATGAAAACACAACTATATAATGAAGTGCACTATAAAGTCAGCATGGGGAATATTTCGCTGCTTGCATGCTACTAAGGGATTTTTAAATTCTTTGTTACTGAGGTCTAGAATATTTAGTTGTCAGTCTGGACACTACCGTTTTTCACAGAGTAAACAGACATGGAAGTGAATTACAGCAGTTACCAGTCTGTCAATTCTGTAACTTTTGTAGCAGACCACCTTTATAATGTTTCTTAAGCAAATACTAAATACAAAACTGGGTTTTTATTTTGATTAATTAGAACACCTTAGGTAATCTGAATATCCAGTAGTTATTAACCTTGAAGGAAAAAAAATAGGGATCTAAAGAAATTAACACTCTAACTTTCTCATGTAATCATGTGGCAAATGTCATAACTGTTACTTCAATTACTACCTACTCCCATTCATGCTTTCTGGTAACTAGCTGTACTTGTTCAGTCAGACTATGAAACAAATAATTTGTCTCCAGTGTACAACTCTTCAAGATCCACACTGAGAGTCCTCATGAAGAAACCAGAGAAGGAATAATTTTTATCTAAACAGCAGTGACAGAGCATCTTTAAAAGAAACCACCCAAAACACATGCATGTCACAAAACAGCACTTATTAAACTAACAGTTTCCACAAAGTATATACGGCCCAACAGGGCAATTTGTGTCACCCTGGCTCCACTGGTTCTGCCACTGTTCCTCTAAAAACCTCAAGCATGCAAGACTTGGCTTTTGTTCTGTTAAGAACACATTCCATGGGACTTGCATAGCTTGCTTCACGCATCAGGTTTCTAAATCCAAGCCTCACCTCCCACAGTATTTCCAGTCAGGCAACAGCTAAGTACTGGAAGAAGGCTTTCGTTTTACTTCTAGTTTTCATAAGAAGTTTGCAAGATTGAAATTTACTGAAGTCAAAGCAAGTAGTTATCACTCTTTCCTTAAATGTTCCATTTCTCTTCCATACAGTTTAGTAATTCTTCCATTCTTTTTCCTAATGCAAAGACTCAGCTGACATGTGCTAACTCACTATCAGTACATGTGGTAGCTCATGCATCTGAGCCTTTTACAGTCTGCGAATTCAAAGATGTATTGAAATTGACAATTACGTTAAATTGTCCAAGCTATTTGCACCTAACCATTTATTATTATTACTATAACTAAGATAGTTCCTCTAGCTCGAACAGTACAAGTTTCCACTCACCTTGTTGTCCATCTGGCATGGTCACAATGATTGGTTGCCCTATTCCACTGGTTGGAATCGAATGAAGATTCCCAAGCTGAATGCCGTCTGTAACTATAGTAATAACTTGCTGACCTCCAGAACTGACAACTTGCTGAATAGCACCATCCACAGATTCTGCAGTCACAACTTCTTCTGTGGCCACAACTATCAACAGATTAGTAAAGGGTTTAAGATAATTTATAAATTAAGCTTTCGGATTTCAAATGCATTTTGACTCTGCTGAGAAAAATTTCTTCCATGTCTTTCAAAATTTGATCCCTGCCACCCCCCAATTAATGCATTACTAGGTATTATATTGTTAACAGAATCTTTCACCAGGCCAACATAAAGCACTAACATTTTCAAATACACATGTAACCCTGTCCTGTTTATCTTGCTCAATATAATAATTTTTTGTTTAGCATGTTTCCTAGCAGATACATCCCACTCAACACTGGCACTTTGGGTTCAGTAACAACACGGCAGCAAGAACAAGAGTTGTTTTTAAGAATACAAATAACCTGCATTGTACACAAGCTGGACTAAGTCACATTAACAGGCAGAATTAAAAACCAAAACAAAACACAAACTTGAAACAGTAGCTTGAAACTACTCCTCAACCAGTGCCTTGCCAGGTGTACCTCTGGACCCAGCCCCAATTTCTCTGCTTACCATAGTGGTCTTCAAGATAACAACAGACTGAAGGACCTCTAGAGAATCTTAAAGTTTTGTCTGTACTACATGGGTACTTCAACACAAATTTATTTATTATACAAAGTATGAAACAGGACTAAAGGAAAAGTTCTGCAGAGTTGACATTTTTACACCTTTGAAGGAGAATGATAAAGCTTAAAAAGTAAAATAAATATTGTATGTATATAATTTCATAGGTAAAAGTAAAAATGAAATATCCCAGCTCAACTATTTCAAATTCATTATGCAACAATGAGTACACATAAATCAAGGTAAGATAAGGGAAAGATTGCATTCAGAACTACAACACATACCACAGCTTGAACTATACACTGCAACTGGGGTCTCACACCACAACCCTTATTTTTTAAATCAAGATACTGAGACAAAGAGCAAGATCACTAGTAGCACAATCAAATAATTTCAAGCACACTAACTTTGTATCTTCTTTTCAATTTGTCCAGGTAAAAGCAAAGCCTTTGATTTAAATAACAGAGATTAGAGTGCTTTCTATCTACAGAGATGAAATTAAAACCCTATAGAGTGTGTTGTGATGCTCCAGATGAGAGAACATCGATAAAACCCTGAAGCTTTCATCTTTTAAATTAATTACAATAGAACATACACAAAAATCACTCTGTTGTTCAAGTAATGACTGCAGTCATTGCCCTCTGAAGATCTTTATGTTCAGAGATTACTGTCCTATAGCACTGCTTAAATATTCACAGAGTGTTTATTCAGTAAACCAAAACAGTAAGTCCTACATGAGTAAGTGGTGTTGTATTGAACTTGATTCAGCTTCCAAGTAAAGCAAGAAAGACCATCATCACAAAAATTCCAAGTTGCAAGTGCCCATATTAACTGCAGTGGCAAACACCTCTGATCTTTCAGTTTCAAACTCAACACTGGGCTTTTAGTTCTGGAAGGAAACATTATTAGGACTTCTTCAGATGCTGAAAAGTAGATATTCCATATAAAATCCACCCATACTGTTCTTATTCCTTCTTTGTTCTCTCTGTTTCTATATCCATATAATCACTGGTTACTACACTACTTCATATGCTGAAGGAAAGGTGAAGTAATCTAAAACAGCAGCATTATTGTCACGGATCTCTGCATTAATGTGCATTTTTTCTGCAGCATGTGTGGGGTGAGAAGACCTGCACATGCAGTAAGACATCAGATTTTTCTCTAATCCAAGTTCCACACATGCATTATGCACCACGTTTGTACATAACGTCCATGTCCTCATATACACTTCATCTGAGTAACTATTAAAAAAAAAACATGGTTCGATTCTGCTCCAGTGAGAAGTACCTTTTTTTCTTTGGTTTTACAAAACTGATGTGTTTTTAACTGTAAGACACAAGGAACTAGAGGAAGGAGATCAGGGTAAAGAGAAGAAAAATTTAGACAGAAACAACATAAGAGGCAGAACCTAACTGCTTTGCCCAAGTTTATACAGTCTTAAATACAGGAGACTAAACACAGAATAAAAGCCAAAACCAGAATTCTCAATCGTACAGTTTTTGAGAGTATTTTTAAATGGATATTTACAAGACAGGCACAAAGAGAAGGGGGTTTTTTTTTGCTGTGGTTTTCTTCTTTCCTCTTTTTTCTTGAATACACTTACTAGTGATGCCCAGATGACAAAAGGCTGCTTTTGTATTCTTTACATTTTATAAACTATTAAAGGAGCAAACATCCAGGAAATAATTTGCAGACAGCAAGATGCTGCAAGATTGCCCATACATCCGTATAAAAATCAAAGCAGAAGAACTGAAATAAACAGGAGGGTTAGTTATGATGCACACTGCATTATTGAAGGTGGGAAGCTACCACATCAAGACTTCAAGCATATTCCTGCCTGTTGTCTCACGCCTCCACTCTAAAAATTTTTATCTTCAGTGGTTTAGTGGCATGTAACATAGGTTACACTGCACCACTGCAAGGCTAGGGTCATGAAACACGAGACCAGTTAGTTACCAAAGTCTACTACTGAGTCCTGGATACACATTTAATGCTCTGTAATCCCATGCAATCCCTTCTCGAGTTTCTTTCCCCTGCAATTAGATCTGAATTTCACTGGAATATATTAATTGATTGAACATACCATCAGCTTATTCTGGAACGAAAGGCAGTGCATTCTGGTTTTGAATCTTTCACTTTGCTTGCAGTATTTAAATGTCATAAAACAGTACGGCTGTACTTAGGTACTGTTTTGAGAAGTAGTATAAGAACAAAAGATATATTAAGTAGTCCTGCAGGACTTCAAAATATTTAAGAGATGAAAACTCTGGTATAAATTGGAATGTGGCTGTCATGCCAGCTAGTCTGAGAGTACAGGTCTCTTCTATATTTTCAGTGAAAACTCCGTCCCTAAGAATGTCATCTGTGGAGCTGAATTCTGGAGAATTTTAAGTGTCAAAGACTCTGGCCACGCAAAGTATCTCAGTTCTGTAAAATTTATCATACTGACCATCACCAACAAAAAAAGCAAAACAAATGCTTTTCTTTAGAAGTGTGTTTAGAAAAAAATCAGGGTACCATAAGCATCATAAATCCTTGATCAGAGGGCTGTTGCTCTCCATAGTGATCTCCATTCACCAGCTTTACAGTTAGGTTCACCTTACTGCATATCGCATCACTAAACAGCGCTCAAAATCCCAAGCTAACTTGGAAATAAAGCTAATAGTGCTACATGTCAGTGTAACAAATATTAAATAAACAAAAAAAGCAATCTGGCCTACCATAAAACTCCAGTAGCTACAGACATACCATACTGCCCAAGAAAACTAGAGAGCAATGTATGCAAAACAGCACTGAGCAGTTAAAGCATGCATGAAATACTTCACAGCTTTCTTCAGAAAGCCAGGTCTCCACCAAAACAGCTTTGGGGAGTCACAGAATAACACGTTTTAATTCGAGTACATGGTCTGCTTCAGAGACAAAACCTAGGGATTTCTGTGTGCCAAAGCTAGCTAACAAAGAATTAACATAGCACTCAACCTCCTAAGTGCTAGTTCTACATGATTTTTTTGTGTAATGGCAAGATATTAATATACACCTAACTGGAAAATATGGTCTGGAACAGAAGTTTAGTGGCATCCTCTTATAAAGTAACTTGCAATAGTTCAGAAGCTTTTGATCACAATTTAAGTTTATTGTAGATGCATTACAACTTGCTTAAATTATAAAAGGAGGTATTTTCCTGGCTTGTATCTCTCTCTCTCAAACCTGTTAGTGGTAATGACTAGTCTTTATAATCAAGTTTGATGCTGTAAGACTCACGACTGCCATTTCTTTCTTCACTTTGCTTGTTGCAATGAACAGAAGTGGAAAAGTACACAAAGTAAGCAACACACTATTCAGAAAGAATAGAGAAAGATACCCAGGGCAACTTGCAGAGTGTGAAACCCTGACCAAAGTTTTTTTTTTTCCAGACAAAGCAGTAACTGTCAAAGGTCCATGGGGCAGGGGTTAAGGGGTTAAGAAAGAGAAATGCAAAACTTGGGAACTAGGGGCAATGGAATTCTTTGTGCCTTTCTGGCTTCTTGTCATGCCTTATGAAGTAAGAGTGTGCATACAACTGCAGTGAGAGATGCAGGCTGCTGCTTACTAGGAGAACAATAATGTACTGCTAGGCTTACATATACCTGAAGTGCCATGACAGCATACCAGCCTCAGGTGTGACATACTAATCACTACATACTATTATAAATGCAAGTAGAATATCTCAATGTTGAAAAGATGACCCACAGACATTCTAATGGGCAAACTGCGCATTATGATCACCAAATACTTTTGTGCCTTTTGAGTGAAAGATTAAGAAAACTGCTGACAGAGTATACGCAGACAACATGGGGGCCATTTCCCAATACGTAACAGAAAGAAGCATTCAAAGAAAACATTCTCCCACCAAATGCAACTAAACTGTATGTAGACAAAGATGTAAATTCCATATCCTGAATTATGTTTGCTTTCAGCAAGATGAATGTTACTCACATTAGGCCCAGAAATACCAGTCGTGGCCAGAAATCTTACTAAGATATAATGGTACATATGAATCTGGCAACCTTCCAGGTGAAAAGAAGGGAAAAATTTTGTTCATGCTGAAAAAAGGAAGGAAGATTGTCATCTCATTTCTGTTTGAACTGTATCTCCAAAAATGCCAGTTCTGTACTTCAGGTTTATTAAATTAGGTTAAATGACTTAAGTTTTCTGACCTGGTGTTTCTGAAGAATTAGACAGTGGAGCTGATGCTTCTGCTAAAGCTGCCAATGTGGCTAATACTGACGTTGATGAATTTCCAAACTGTACAGCAGACACTCCTGTTTCATCTAGAAGGATGAAAGAAAAAAAAAATCTTTTTATTACTATTTATTTTATTACTATTGCACTGAAGCTTCTAACATACGCTGTTCTCAGCAACATTCTGCTGAGTCAAAGTGCTGTTCTGAAGGCAAGTTTGTTAAGCAAATACAGGTTCTGATAATTTGTCTCTGTGAAGACTGTTGTTTTAAGAACTTAGATATTTACCACACAAAAAACACCGAAGAGGAACGTGGTAACTATTCTACTCTTACCACTGTTTTTCCTCAAGTCTTTTCAATAGATGGTGAAAATCAAAAGTATAAAATCCCAGTAGGTATCCTATAGGCATCTAAATACCTGTTCCATTTGATGTATTTGCAGAAGATACCAGACCTGTTAGGTTCACCACCCCTCCAGGTCCAATGATGAACTGCGGTGTTGCTGCATGTATCGTGACAGTGTCCGGACTCTCTGGATTCGTATTGATTTGGTTCTGCATTGCAATCTAGGAGACAGAGGTAATAGTATCATTACAACTCTAGCTATAAAGATGTTATTTATCTTGTAAGAACTAGAATTACTGCACGTTCCATTCAAACAGGATCTCCCTCATCACACTCATGCAATATATATATATATATATATATACACACACACATATATACATATATATGTATTTTTACATCATGTCCCATTTTGTGTTCTGTTTAAGTACACAAGATACATTTTTGGGGGGCTGAAATCTAAAGACAAAAAGTCTGCTGAAGTGAAAGAGAACAATGACATACTGCTACTACTCCTTATCATTTATTGTAAACAAAGAGGACCATATAAAGAGAAGGTATGCAGGTATGCAAGCCCACCTATCTAAAATAGAGGGCTGAAAACCCAAGTGGCAGCTACATGCCATGACAATCAGCTCTAACAGCTTAGTAATTGCCATAAATTTTAGATAGCAGTCTTATTTTTGTCTTTCTTTAAATTATTATTGACTTTTCTTTACTATATCCTTTCTGCAATGAAGAAAAGGCTAAAGGAAGAGAAGTTCATACAATTCAAGATGTAGGGGAACAACAGATTTATACAGTAGCATAATGGTATTTTTCATTTGCTTTCTACTGTTTTCCCAATAATGCTTAGCACTTAATTTGCCTTTAAGAACACTACTGAAGAGTGAGCACACATTTCCATGGAAGTGTCTATTGTAAACCTGATCCTAATCACTTCAACAATTCAATTCTAGTTTTTCTAATTCAGGAAAAATTGCCATCTCTTCTCTCCTCTCCTGCTCTCAAATTGTTAGGAAATTAATATCCATACATGAAGCTCACAGAACACTAGAGTATAGTCAAAACATACTGTCAGAGTAGGGAGTTAAAGTCTGACACCTTGCTTGTGAAGACTCCATCTAGTTCGGTTCACTACAACACTCAAATTTATGAAAATAAAAGGATACCTATCCTTGATTTTGTAGGTGGTGAAAAACGTTCTTTGGCCAACTAATGCTTACTAACATTAATCTCATTTCTGTGTCATGAACTGGACTGGAGTTTAGCATTACCAGACAACATATGATCTCACTGCTGCTATATTAAAAACTTAAGTTTATCACATGTGTAAACAAGTACTTTGCTGCAAGTTCCCTTAATATCATGAATCAAAAGTTACCTGTAATATTTCTGCAAGGTCTTCATTTCCATTGTCTACCGCAATATCTAATGCTGTTTTGCAAAATTTACTCTGAGCATGAACATCTGCTCCATACTTTATTAAGAGTTCTACAACTTCTTGGTGGTTATGTTCAGTAGCCCAGTGAAGTGCAGTCATTTTGAGCATGTCCTTCGCATTGACATCAGCACCATGCTACAAACAAGATCGTTGCATAAACTATGTCATTAGGAGTATCTGAATTAAATAATGCTGGTCACAGAATGAAGCCCAAAATGTTCTTCCCCATCAGTAATGTCCTGTTATCTTACGTTTACAGATTTATTAAAAGTACTTCAATCCAACTACCAAATAAATTATTTGCCTCAAAGGATTAAAGACTCCCTAAAACATAACATGTCTTGGTTCCAAAAATTTGTTACTCACACAATGTCAAATTAGGAATCAGTCTTATTTTGAAACAGTTACAAATAATTCACCTAAAATTATGCTGATTTTAATACTAAAATAAATTGCTGTTTAACAGGAAAAGCAAAGCACCCAATGCACACAGTATAAATATTGACATAATTTCAATGTTGTTTTCATGACTAAAAGGAAATCGCAAATATTTGACCATAAGCCATTGTAATATCCCTGCTTCAGACCTTGTTTCAGCAGTCTTTACCTTAAGTAAGACTTCTACAATGCTGGCATGGCCTTCTGATGCTGCCATATGTAATGGAGTTCTGTCCACTTTGGTTCTGGCATCCCGACTTACACCTGCTCGCAGCAACACTTCTGTTGTTGAGTAGTGTCCATACTGTGCTGCTAGATGAAGTGGAGATGTTCCCAACTGTAATGTAATGGAAAAAGTGGAGTTTTAACAGATGTCAGTATGAAGTATTTGTTCTTATTCCGCAGCTATCAAACTCAGGTGTCAGGCCACCACTTCAAAATCATTTTCCCTTGCAGTCTCAAGGAAAGAAGCTGTCAGGGTTTGGGGCTTTTACAGAGTATGAAGAAAAAACAAAAACCAAACAACCCACTTTAATTCCCCTCCCCCCAAATAATCACAATACACTAAAAACAGTTCACTGGAAGCAACTTTGAGGTCTGTGCTGGTTTTTCTGTCTTTTGAGGTATGATATTTCAAGGGCCCTAATCCCATTTTCAGTGTTAGTCAACACACTATACCAACATTGGAAGAGACTTCTGGGAGTCACTTAAGTCCAACCTCCTGCTCAAAACAGAGTCAACTTGAAAGTCAGGTCACTAAGCAGATTAAAGCTTTTAAGGGTTTGCTAACTACCCTAGAATTTTAGGTACCTGACCTCCTTACACAACCTATTCAGAAACAGTCATCTCCAGAAGACAACTCAAAGCATCTATACCAGGGAACTCTCAGCTGCACGTTGGGACTGCTTTCTTAATTCAGACCTCTTAAATGCATAAACACAGTATCTAGGAATGTATTTGCTGCTTTCTCTCATTAAGGATTCCAAAGTTCATCTTAAAAGCCACCAGAATGAGTCCATTCACAGTCTGTTACTGAAACCAATAAGAGGTCATACGAAAAACCAGACAACTTTAACTTTGAATAAAGACATGAGATGATGTGACTGCAGAATTCCAAGAAGAAACTCTCAAGGCTTGCAATATAAATACTTAATTGTAATAATCCTACTTTCTTCTTCAGGTGAGAAAAGTAAGAGGATTTACCGAACACTGCAAAAGTTTTCATTACCCAATCCGTGGTAAAAGGTGCTCCATTTGCCATCAAAATGCGAACTTCGTCATCTTGACCTGCTCGTGCAGCTTCTAAAAGTTTCTTTCCCAAATCTACTAGTGACATCTAGTGAAGGTCATAAAGGAATACAAAGAAAAAATAACATTAATACTATTTTAAATACACAAATGCCACTTTCTAAAAATTATTATTTCTGAACTACTCTGAAAAGTTCAGAAACTGGAGTTGGTGTTTTAGCCACGAGAACAAGCTTTATTGATAGCAATAAGCAGTTTGATTTTTAGAATTACTTTTGTCAGCCAAACAGAACTGACGCTGGGGTGAAGAGTTCAATATTGCAATGCTGTAACTGTAGCAGCTACAAAGTTACATCAAACTAAATTTAAACTGCACACTTCTTACAGCAGAAAGTGGTTTAGAAGCGCTCACCTGATACTGCAATGTTCTGCAGCTTTGTCCAGCTTTCAGATGGTACTACACCATGGCTATGTCACATGCCTAAAGGCACTACATTCACTTACCCAAAATGCCTACACGTATTTATGAGATACCACTGTGTAAATGCATTTAGACAGACATGAAACAACACTTTTCTGACATCTTATCCATCACTATCACTTCATTATTTTTTACTCTAAAATATAAGTTCTGTATTCCTAGCTATAGAATGACACAATAAGTATATTATTGAACTACACACAACAGGTATATGAAGTAAAATATCTGCCCGAAAACAAACATTGCCTGCTTCAACTGCCTACGGTTTCTAAAACGTTAAGTGTAAAATTTTGAGACATGACCAAGATACTAGCTAAAAAAAACTTTCACATCATCTTTAGATACTCCATTTTACCACGCTCAAAGCTCCATATAACACAGAGCATGCAAAACAACAGGTAGACAAACGACACCTATCTATTTTCTGTTGCATCAAAGATTTCCTCATATAACATCTTTTTAAATCCACTTTATGTCACACTTCCTATTAAATCTGTTCAGTAAAGAGAAAATTTAGAACTAAACCACAACTCACACTACTAACCAAAATATATCAGTAACATTTTAGTCCTGTACCTATGTTTTCCACTACCAGGATGCTAAGAATGGAATTACTTTCATCAGTTCTGTTTCCAGTTAAAAGCAAAGTTAATCCTGTATTACTCATAACAGCAATTGCAAGGCCACGCAGTCTGTTTCCTACACAAAATTACAGTATATCAGCTCAGAAAGAAATCCCATTAAACACAAACTTCGATCACAAAACAAACATATTTAGAAAGTTCTCTGCACCTGGCTCAACTGGCAAAATCTGTGTGGTATATTGCTCAATCAGCTGAAAACTATTGACTTTGGAAGAAATTAGAAAGGAACACAGAAATACTGCAAATGCAGAACTCCAACACATATCAGTAGAGCCACAAACTGGAGTAGATTATCTCTTTGTCTATACAACTGACTGCAGGCAGACATATCCCCTTCACCAAAATCATATTCTACTTATGTCCACACTTCTAATACACATGGACATGTTGATTTGCCTCCAGCCAGTAAAGGGAAGACGAGCAGGAAAGTGGCAGTACAGGACAAATACTGACAATGGAAAAAGGAAGGAAGGAAAAAAGGAGCACAGAGTCAGATGCAGAGGAAGGGACAACAGCTGACTCTCTTCCATAATGAGAAAGAGCAAACAAGAAACAGGAATAAGAGAAAATCTACTATTTCTGTTAAAGGGAGACACTAGGAGTAATGATATAAAACAGTAATAGGACAGGGAGGCCATCTGACAAGTGCAACAGTGAAATGAAGGAATATAGTACTCCCTTTACAGGGGACCCCCTTTTTTTGTTTTGCAGGGGGGTACAATTTCAGAAGGAAAAGTGCACACACAGACACACACTTTTTCTGGTGGTCTAATACCACCACGTCAAGGTCCTCAGAAGCAAAAGGAAAGCTGGAACGTAACTGAAGTTAGGAACTATTTCAGAAAGACAATTCATTTTCCTTGTATTTATTTTTGCTTTAAACACCAGTAGAGAAAAGGAACTAATCAAGTCTCCTTTGGGAATTATAGAATATTTGAGGCTGGGGGGGGACCTCTCAAGGTCACCTAGTTCAATCTCCCAGTCAGAACTGGCCCAACAGGTTCAGGCTGCACAGGGCTCTGTCCTGCTGAGGTCTGAATGTCTCTGTAGATGAACATCCCACCATGTCTTCAGCCTTGTTCCAGTGTCCAACCACACTCAGCCTTCTGTATACACTTGTCTTTCTCCACTAACCAAAAAGACAGCCTTGATAACAAGCTTATACTTGATGTCTGTTAGACAACAAAAATAGGTGAATTAAATTACAGTCTGTACACTTATATTACAGTCTGTACACTTATAGTGTAGTATTTAAATGACCACATCTATACTGGTGAAATACGCTGCAAAGTTGTTACCAAAACCCTATGCAGCAAAAATCAAGCAGCAAAATTAAAAAAAATAATTATGGTGGCCAGCAAAATACAAGTCTCACTCCCAGGAGATGTTAAGGACAAACTTTAGCCTGAGATCAACACCTTTTCAGAGTCTCTCTGAGCCACTACTGTTGAACACACTGTCAGAATGACAGTACATCAGTTCTCATCTCAATGCAAAACTAAACAGCTCTGTACTACACCCACTAAGAGATATTCTAATCAATGAAAAAGAGGGACATGGAAGATCATACATGATATAACCTTCATCACCATGTATTACTTACATTAACCAACACTCTCTCGGTTGATATAAAGTGTTTGCATCTTAAACAAGCACAAAGCATCACAGAAGTTTACTTCGGTTTCATGATGTAAAATTTTAACTTCAGTTAAAATGACATGAATTTATTTTAGAAAGGAAGTAAAAGTTTTGGTTCTCATAGGGTACTTGAAAGCATGCTTGGGCCATCTAGTGGAAGAGAGTTAAAAACCTAGCAAAATTACTGTTGAACTCAAAAATCATGTTCCTAATGCACTAACAACAGCAACTGAAGAGGCCTTTCCAACAAAACTCATGCACATTTAGTCACTTTTAACTAACAGATACCAGTATTCACAAAATTTCTTAAGAATAGTCAATCCAAAGCTGATTTCTACTTGACAGACCATTCCAAGGACCAGCACTGTAAGGTCAGGAAACCTTTGAGTAATACCATGCCCCACACTTCCCCTATACTCTTCCACTGCTAGTACTGGGGCATATCAAGAAGGTTCTGCAGTGTCGGAATTTCCCTTTCTTCCCTTTCCAGAAAAATTCTTCAGCTGCTCTCTTGAGATCATTTAGTAACACTACAATAAGTACAGTGATACTATCAAAAGGTTATATATATAGTACAATAAAATATATTTAAAATTGAAATGAGATTTCCATTTCAAAGCAGCACACTTAGTTAAGTACTGCTGCCACTCCATGTAGTGTTACAAATGAACTCCACTGAACTGTGTTAGAGGGTACTCTCCAGTAACTGTCATTTCCATCAAGCTTGGCTAGCACAACAGCTAGGCAATGCTTTATAACAAGATTCTTTCAGACAATAAAAACATCATTGGCTCTGAAATAAAGTCTTGAGACTGTTATAGTTATTCTTATAGCAACCTGAGTATGTTTTCAGACTTCTAAGAGCTCCTACACAACTGTGTGAACAGAGAGTTTTGTCTATAATTGAATAAATAGGGAAGAGTTTCTGCTGGGTTTGGACTTCTTTGCATTAACCACCCCCGGAACTTCCACATTTCATTACTGCAATGCATTCTCTACAGTATCATTAGCCACATACCACAACTAGTAATTAAAACCTACATCAAATTATTCTTGCTATTTTACTTCTGTTCAATAGGAAATAATACCGCTTTTTTGTACACTACTTAATTTTTTTACATTCTATAAAACTCTGAACATCATGCTGTTACCCAAGGGATATGTAACAGCACTTGACCAGAGTCTAGGTGAAACTGTGCAAAATGGGCTCTGTGGAGAAGGAAATGAGCTGAAAAACCTGCAGCTTGGGAAGCCTGGGGTACCACATCACAGCCTACACAGACAAGAGAGCAGCAGAGTCTGCAACTCAAAGGAAGATTGTTTGGCTTAAAATATTGCAGCATCTTTCAGATTGGTGTCCTGCCCCAGGGATCCTGGACCCAGCCTTATCCCCCTTCTACCACTGCACTGGTCAACATCAGATGGTCAAAATTAAAAGGCACAAAACAGTTGTTGCAGGACATCTGCTAACATGAGATCTTGCAGCCGCCAGTGTATTTCCACTAAGGCACGCTCCTAAAAGAGACACACTTACACTAGAAAGGCATGGACTGAAGCAGTGTAATTTACTGGAAGGTACACTGAATCAACATACACTGCATCTATAAGGATTTGTGATCATTCCTAAAAAACCCAGGGCAAATTTCTAAAAAACCCGGGCAAAGTTCCATGAAATGCTAATTAAACAGGTTTCCCTACTCAAGTGACGCAGAGAACTGCACCAGCTTGAGACCCATCACCCATCATCTCTCACACACATTACATCTGGAAAAAGAATGCTCTTTTCAGAATGTCTTTTTCTTTCCACCATTTTAGAAAAAGATCCACATGCTTCCCCAGACCTGATCTTCAGAAATGTTGTCAGCGTACTGATTTCAACATTGCACGGTATTGCTAGAAACTCAGAATAGCAATTTCAAACTAATTTTATATGCCTATCCATACCAAGGTCAAAAATAAGTTGAAGTACAAAGAGTTAGCACTATTTAAATCGTTAATCAAGCAGTTTTGATCATTATTAGAATTGAAATAACAGGATCAACTTGCTTTTTTTTTTTTTTTTTAACATCCTGATGTAACAGAGCAATACCTCAACTCAGAACAACTCTTCAAAAAGTTTTTTATTTCAATTAGCTTTGTAACTTTTAAAGGAACTGGAAGGTCTGCATTAAACCTAGGTGTATTTCCATGTGCTAGGGTGTCTTAAAACCTGTGGTATGATTTTACTGTATATATAATTTAATAGTGATTACAGCAACATACACGGGGTAAACTCAAAAAGTTCCTATATTGTTTCCTAGAGGAATCATATCTTCCCAAATATATTTTGACAATGATTTCACATGTCATACTTCATATCTTAAAATAAGTATCATAGGCCTAGAGTATCCACACTTCTACTATGATAATAAAAATTACACTACGCTATTAACAACGGTCAGCTTTAATTCCAGTGCTTTCAGCTTTCCTCTACGATTGTGGTGTTTGTAACTAAATTCTCTCTAGTTTGTTTAAACAGCAACATGACCTTCATGTTGGACTATGTATGCATCAGATGAAAAATACGTGATCTGAGAGAAGAGATCAGAAAAGCAAACATATTGTTGAATAGCTTAGTGGTTAAGATAGTCAAGCCTGGATTTATGCAGGTCTGTCCTCCACTTAGGTTTGTACATTAATTTAAATTAGCACCAATCATCAGCATAACTCAAACAAAAAACACAGATGGTAGAAAAGTATTGTCCTTAAAAAGGAGAGCACAGACTTGGCCGTTATCTGCAACAAAATGCAATGTCTAAAAAACATTAACAGCAACAGGGGTGAGCCACTGACAACGACCAAGATTGGGGTTGGCACTGCCAACAAGCTACAAAGTTTTCAGAGGTAAATTTGGCACTAGGTATCAAAAAGGTTACATTATGGCAGCTGTGATTGATGTGAAGAACCTAAGGGCTTGTGATGTATCCTCTGAGCTGTACTACAGCCTTAAGAGTATTTCTCAGATTAAGTGGAACTTGAAAATACCCTCAAATAAACATCACCAGCCTAATTAAAGCATCCATTTTATTATGAGGAATCTCCCTCAACAGTTTCTGTCTAGCACACAGGCCTAAAAAAAGCCAGAAAACAAGCTGTTTTCAGCTAAGAAAGTGGGTCATGAACAAAAATCTACACCTAGGGTATGCTGATCTGCTGCGTACACTTTTAACCTTGTTTACACAGCAGATTAGGTACCCTCACAAATATTTCTCTGTGCATACACACACTTCAACCAAACTGCTTTGTCTTACTAATTTAAAAAAACCCACTGAAGTGCTCCAAGGTGTGCATTCGTAACTTTTAGCACATTTAATATGCAGCATCTGCCATTAAAAGCTGCTTTAATAAGCAGGTTAAAGGACAACATACAACTGGCTTTAGGTGAAAAACTAAGCACAGAAGACTTCCTACAGATTTCACCAACGTGCTATGAGGCAACATCAGAAACTACTTTGGCTACTAGGAAAGAAAAGAGAAACAACAGTCCGAACTAACACATCTTATCCCACGCTTACGCTCCCATCACACGCTTTATTAAGAGTTCCAAGCCAGAGTTACAGATTTCGGGTGAGAGTCACTGCAGGGGAGGGAAGCGCTCCCCGCCCCTCCGAAGCTGCCGCTCTCCTCAGGGCACCTTTGGCGCCAAGCTCCGGCACGCACCTCGGCCGCCCCGGGGCGCCAGGCCGTGACAGGAACGGGCCACCCC
>NW_020799112.1:18593635-18596532 GCF_003259725.1 Athene cunicularia
CTGCCCGCCGCGCTCGGCGGCCGGAGAGCGGCCGCCCCGGAAACACCTCGGGAAATGAGAAAGGGGGGTCGCCGTCCCGCACGTCGGCCGCCTTGGCGCTGCTTTTTGCCGTTAGGCGGCGGGGGTTGCTCTTCCCGCCTCGTGGCTGCTGGGGCTCTGATTGTGCTCCCAGGCGAGGGTGCCCTGTCTCAAGTCGAAGGCTTTGCTGCCTCGCCTTCCCCTAGGCAGGGCTTTAGCTCTGCTTTAGGATCATAGGGATAGGATTTGCTATGGATGGCAACTCCAAAATGGTCGTAATCCCTTGCTGAGGGCTCTGGCCTTTAGTCCCAAGCTGGCACTGGACCTGACATCCCAGCCCCTGAAATATTTCTCCTGATTTTGTTTCAGCTATGCAGTGGTCACACTCACGTTACCCCTAAAGCTATTCCAAGCCGCAAATCTTCTGATACCACCATAAAGAGTAGATTGCATAACTTGCGTCCTTTAGAAAAGGATATCGATCACAAAATTCCACTTGTGTTATTTTGGAGATCATAATACCTACTAGATGCTCTTTACCAGAGCGATACTTGCAACGTTGTTTACAGACCCGTTATCTCACCTAACACAGCTTTGGACAAAATACAAATAACGATGTTTCACAGAGTGAACACCACCTCACAAATACCTCAGAAATGAATCCTCAAGTCACTGCTTGAACAGACCTGTCCAGGACAGAAAACCATTTCCCGTGCACCGCAGCAGAAGGGCCCCCCTGACTGAGCATGATGGAGGGGCTCACACCACCCGGGGTGACAGGACTCCAGTTCTCACAGTATTTTTGATTTGAGTCAGGCTACAGGAGGAATTCTCCATGCACTTTCTGGAAAGCCAGTTAATCCTTTATATGTTGTCACCTAGCTCAGGGATCTGTTGACTTACTTTTCTAGGAGGGATCAGCCAGAAGGCGGCACTAGAGAACAAGTCTGGACACCTCGGGGCTGTCACTTGTCACCAGGGTATAGAAACCTTAAATCCAGCCTTCATCACATCTCTTTTATACTGCTGGTAAGTGTGTCTTTCAACAAGTGTTTAGCTTGCCATAGTGTGGGTTTTCGTTTACACAGCAGGAGTACATACAGAAAACGTTACGATGGTCTCACAGGCGTGTGCCAACAAGCAAGAGATGTCTCGTGGTGTTAGCTGCAGTGCTATGGAAAAGCAAAACATTGTGTTGAAAATCTTTTTATAGACATGAAAAATGCAGTCTGAATTTAGTCCATTAGCACTATATATGAGTTTTCATTATGATTACAACTTCCATCTTTAAAATAATCAGGTCTAATGTTGCTGTTTTTCACAGAATTCACCAAAAGTACATTTAAGAGAGACATTTGATGTCTTATGTCAGCAAGTCAAAACACATTTCACACCTGTAAAGTACCTGGTTTCTTTTCCTTTACCCCACTTTATAAGATAGTAATTTATAGATTTTTGCTAACTAAATAATCTAATATATTCTATTAAAAAGCACACTGATTTCCACTGTTTAAAATTCTTTTTTTATTTACTCAATACTGCTACACAGTAACGTACGTGCTGATAGGAAAATGTGTTTGAACCTAAGGCAACACCACAGCATGTTGTAACACAGTCGACATAATAGCATGTTTTAACAAGTTCTTGAATATGGTAAAGCTAATTCTACAGCCAAGTTCTCCCCAACACCTTTCTACGTGTAGTTGGGGTTTGCCCATACAAGTAAGAGCAAAAGATTTTATGACACAATTTCTTCATTTAAGAGAAACAATAAAAGGGACATGCTCTGAATCTAGTTTGGAGAGCAGCAAGTATACTCAGCATTAATTTGCACACTTGGATCGCAAGATTTGACATCAGTGGACTTACTCCCTTCATCTTGTAAACTTTCTGGCATGATCCATCTTGACTAAAACAAATGGAGCAATTCTGAAAAAGGCACTTAGAAGAGCACCGTGTTACTAATATTGTTCCGTTTAGTGTTGTTGGAGTGTATCAGCTTTGGTATTAACTTCTCTGATGGCACAATATAGAAGACACAGAGCTGCACTCATTTCTCCTAGAACCTTTTACATGTCTGATCACTTAGATGCACTGCAAATTAGAGATGATGTTTGAGCCTTTCATGTACCCAATACCTACCAACGTTGCTGTACCACTAAGTACTTGATACAATTAAGCTTTCAGGGCAATGAATCAGTAATATTTGGCAAGGCTATATGAAGACTGGCATCTTTCTCATTTTGGCTTCGTGACCTTCCTGTTTCCCAGAGTGGCCAAGGGAAACTGCTCCAGTTCACCAGACGCTGGCAAAATGGAGCAGTAGGTTAAAGTTCCTTAACTGAATCCTCCACCTTGACACAGTTAGGGGGCAGAGTGGGACTGTGGCAGGACAGACCATCCTGCTTGTGTAAGATCTCTATGTCACAGCCTGCCTCACCGACCGACTGGAAACAGGCAGAGAACTACCCTCTCCCCTCCCTTCTTCCACGTTTTTTAATTCCAGCATGACTATAACCAGTACGTCAGCACGTACCTGCCATCCCCGAGGTACGATGCTTTTAGTAACACCACGAACTGCACGGAAAACTCGGCCATCAGCAATAAATGAGATCTTAACTTAAAATGTCCCAATCAATAGTTTTCTCTAGGGGGAAAAAAAAAAAAAGTTTTTATAAGGCGAGGTGTCTCGCCTTCCCACACCAAATCTCACAGCGGGCAGTTTAACACCCCATACAAACGCTGGATGTCCCACAACATGTGACAGACCTCGGAGCCCGCTTCGAGTGGCCTGGCCTCGGTAACAAAGCGCCCGGAAACGAAACGAGAAGTCAGGGCAGGCGGGGCGCCAGGCTCTCGGGGGGCGGTCTCGGCCCTGC
>NW_020799112.1:18596582-18646429 GCF_003259725.1 Athene cunicularia
CGGTAAGGCCCCATCCCCGCGCCCCGTCTCTCCCTCACCCCCTCGGGCCGGCCAAGCTTTTCCAGGTCAGTCTGCGCCTTTGTATAGGGCCCTGTTACCGGATGTGGAAGTTGATCTCTTCGCTGGTAAAAAATAATTCCACTTCCCCCGGAACCCGGCGCCGCAGGGCTTTTAACTGCCCGCTTACAAACTTGGAGGAGTTCTCAGCCTCTCTGTCGCCTTCCCGGCTTCTTATCACCGATACTGTTTGCATACACTTCGCACGTTTTAATTTAACTAAACAAGAAGCGAAGCTATTTATATTCTTACTTTGAATAACTTTCCAACCTCCTCTATAAAATCCAACTTTTTTTTAAAGCAGTTTAACTTTGTAGGGTCTTCCCCACAGTATCAGTTAAACTGTTGGATGAGCAAGCTGTCAGAAAAGATTTTCTCACTGTGCAAGAAGAGTGGTTCCCAAGCTTGGCAGTGCAGGTAGTTTCAACATGGCCAAAGACAGACCCAGCGTGTAGCTGCCATGCCGGCTGGTGGTGCCCAGCACAATGATGAAAGTTTGGGTATCTGTGCGAGCATAACGGTGTTACTATAAGAAGCCCCAGTGGTTATACTCAGGCTATACTATGCACAGTAAGTTGCAGTGCTGAGGCCTGTAGTATTAACAGTACCAGAGCCTGAAGAAGCTTAGAGGGGTCGGAGATAAATATGGTGACTGTATAGTTCAGTCATGTTAAAATACTCTAACTCTAGATTAATACTGATAATGATAACAAAACCAATTCTTGAGTACAAAGTACTGACAGTAAAACTTAATTCCAAGAGGACTGAGGAACTTAACGTGCACAAGAAACCCATTTCTCATTTGCTCAAGTCTTAGAGACAAAAATGAATAATACTTTATTACGTACCTGAATTGGTGATGCAAAGTACTTAGCATGTCAGGTTATTTCAGACTGTGTTTGTTAATGTATGCTGCTTTCAATATAACTGCTTCTGTGCATTGTTCTTGCTATGGTCATTCCACTTAAAGCTTACTCATATCCTTAGTAAAACAGGCATGATAATTAGATGTTGAAAAACCTGTTACCAACAGGTATGTTTCCCTGTCACTCTAAAGCTATCCATTTTAAGTATTTTAAGTGCCCATAAATATCCAGGCATGATTTCTCCTGGGTTTTTGGGGATATTTTCAGCACTTGTATGAAAAAGGAGTCCAAGATAATATTTCAGCTGGGGATGGAAAAGATCCACACATTTGAGTTTGATCTTAATTTTTAAGAAAATATCGACAAACCTGGAATAGGTTGTTTCTTCTCCTTCACAGGGTTGACTGATAGGGATTGTGCTATTACATCTTCAGTCCCTTGTGTTCATGGTTTTATGATCTAGTTCTTTTTCTTGCTGGGAAAGAAGATATCTCTTCCTTAGAGATGTATGAAATATCCACATATGTAATTGGAAGGGTTCATCGAGGCCTCAGTTGCCATTGCATTGATATGGTGATTGTAAGTGTGACAGGAAATGGAATGTTTGGCGAAAGTGAGCATAATTTAGTCAATACAGCCTGGAGCAGCAAAAGTTTGTCCTGAAAAATGGATGGGATTCTGATAAGAAAGCACAGTTTGTTGCGGCTCTGGTGGAAGGAGATACAGAACTTGCAGTAGGTGGTCTATCTCCATGCATTTCACTGCTGTATATTAACTACTCCTGAACATCTTTGTGCAACTTATTTTACTGGATTCTTCCACTGAGACCAGGCCAGTTAAGAATTGGTATCTGGAAAAACTGGTGTTCAAGATCAGCTGGTTATATTTATATATGAAGATCTGATTTGGATTCTGAAATAAGTCTTCCCAAAGAAGAAAAAACCCACCTTGTTTATTTGAGTATAAGGAAAAAATCAAGGTACAAGCGCATCTTAAAATTTAGTAGAAGCTTAAGGAGTTTTAGGGATCTTTATTGAGCTGAGACTGAGCAGTTAACTGCCAACTAGTGGTCAGTCTGTAGGCCACTACTGACTAAAACCCAGTTAGGGGATTTTTTTTGTGCATAGAACTGGAAATGCTAGTTATAGTACTATAGTTAGGGTTCTGTATAGAAGAACGAATTAGAAACTGCAGCTGAAGTCTCCTATCAACTTATGACATATGCTGTAATTCCATCAAGTAGGCTGTTGAGAATTTGATTTTAAAAAAAAAAAATTTGAAAAAGTTATTCCTAATCCATTCTTACTCATTTTACTGCAGCACATTCTATGAATAATGGTACAGTACCTCATTCATCAGATACTGTGGTTAGTAGCTCATGTTTTGAAAAAAGGTATAGAAATTTCTCAGATCAGGAAATAAAAGTTCAGCATTGAACTTGTCTGGCAGTTTAAAGACCTGCAGTTATACCTTAGTAACCATTGCAGGAAAACATGCAAAGCCAGTTTTTGTTCTGGGCCAAAATTCAGATTTGCCTTTTATCTACTAGTTCTGCATGTGTGTAGATGAGGTTCCAGAGGAGCTGCCCACATCAAGGTGTGTCAGCAACGCTTGAGAATTTATGAGCATCTTTTGCCTTCCATTAAATGGTTCATCTTTCACATAACGTTGATTTTTTTTTTCCTCATATGCAGACACAGTATTGTTATCTCTTTTTTGGACCACATATTTAGTTACAGTATTCTGTCAGAATGCAACCAAATGCTGCCACTTAAGATTAAGGAAATACTGGTTACATAACAAAGCAAACATTGAAGATATATTTAGAAAGGACTTAAAGCTTCAAAGAAAAAGTCTATTTACAGTTCCAAGGGGGGGAAAAAAGCCAGGTAAAGACATGCTCCGAAGGTAGGATTAGAAAAGCAATTTCACAAAGAAAGTGAAACTTCTCTTTGTAGCTCTATGAGGTTTTAAAAAGTATATATCTTTGTTTCAGGCAAAAAGGCTTTCAGATTGTAAAGGTCCTTCACCTGGGGGCAGGGAGTGTATCTGTGTTTTGTTTCTACTGAACGCAGTTCTTCTAAGGAATTTTTTCCCTTGTTTTCAGCACCCAAATATCTCCCTAAAAATTAAAGTTGAACATAAGACGTCATATATAGGGGAGACAATGTTTTAAGATGGGTGGATATATTTTTAATTTTCAATATTAAAATTAGTATTTGAGGACTTTATTAATGACTTTCTAGAATTATCTAGAAAATCAGTTCTCCTAAGGAAGGGTTTTTGACAAGTTTATCAACTTTGAAAAGTTGCTGTGTATTTGGAAATTAGCAAGTACAGCATCTGTGTTGAAGCAGTAAGTTATGTAGCTAGATATTGTTTAGTTTGACCTTGTCATGCTAGTCTTGAAAACAAAGAATCATCATTGGACATGTATCTTATTTTTTGCATTTATTTCCAAGATGCACTTATCAAAGGTAGGGTTAACTTGCATCTTGGAACTGGTTATCAAAGATATCAAAGACTCAGAACAGTCAAACCCTAGTGATACTATATGCAGTGATACTTAAAAGACTGTAACAGCTATGTACCATGGGAAGAGATCACGTTCCCATCTCAGCTTCTGATTCTCGGTTGCACACACGACTGTTCTCCTTGCACAAGCTGTGGAACCTTTCTTTCAGCAAGCTGAATTGGCTCAATAAGTGGTTGGACAAGTACCAGACCAGCATGAGAAAGAGGGAGGGAAATCAGGACCACTTCATTTGGTGGCAGTCGGCTACAGATCGATTCAGTTGGGTGAAATGTCACTCTGAGGTCACTGGCTGATGGTTTTTTGGTCACGCTTGTCATGCTGATCACCACCTTGAGGGTGGAAGGGAAATGCCCTATACCTTCATCTTGTCAAAGGCCATGTGGGTTTTCACTGCAAGGAAATAATTTATTTGTTGGAATCATTTAAACATCTTTCTTCTAATTAGTTCCCCTAATTTCTTCAGTTGATAGCACCTTAATGTCTCACCACTTGAGAGGGAGCTCAGTTCCTCCCCTGCCACCCCCATGGGCTAAAATAAGTTACGCTGTATTAGATTAAAAGAATTTCAGTTGGACTATCTGTATGAGACTTAATGGACTGCTCTATGCAGAATGTGAGATAAAATGATGTAATAGCCCCTCCTGGCCAAACTCTGCTTAACTACTTCATGGCTACCTGGAGAGTACTTCCAAATGAAAGCAGAAAGGCAACAGTACCTACAAGTTTAAGACTTGCCTACAGCATGTCCAGGAAGCTTAAAGTTGACTTTAACTTGCTTTTTTCAGCTTGTCTCTTACCAAGACATTACAAGTCACCTTTTCAAGGGTGTAGTGTGAATTTGTAGGGTTTGTGCTAAGTTAGTGATAAAATAATTACCCATTACAAATTTCAGAGTACAGAGAAATCAGCTAATTTTTTTCTAATATACTTACTGGTGTTCCAGTGGAATACATTTGATGGATATTGTGATTTTGAACATTAAGTCCTAATTTATATTCTTATTATTTTCTTGTTCTTTTTTAGCAACATATTGCTAACATTCTTGATAAATTACCTAGAATGTTTTCAGATAATTCTGTCACTTTTGGAGGGTTAATTTATACTGTTAACTATTTAGCAACTCTGTTTGCATCTAGTGCTAGCTCACTAGGTGAGGTCGATTAGGTAATAACCCCTTACAGATAACAAACTGTAATAAAAGTCATTGGAATATAGTTGGGCTCTCCCTACTTCCTTTTTTCTTTTTTGTCCCCCCAGAAAACTACTGATAGACACTTCTAAGAAGCTGTACCATCCTAGAAGGGACATAAGTAACAACATTATCATGCCTGCTGTGGCATCTGTACCTAAGGAGCTATATCTCTGTACTTCATTGAAAGATCTCAACAAGAAGACAGAAATAAAACCTGAAAAGACGAGTACGAAGAGGTATATATTTTAACTGATTTTGGATTAATATTAGAAATATTAGCGCTACTCTACTGAGCAGGTTCCAGAATAACTGTGGATCTAAATTTCATCAGTTATTTCTGTTAGATATAAAATCTTTGATGGCCTTATGTATAGATCTCTCAACTATCACATTGGATATGCTTACTGCCTGCAAAAGGTAACTTGACATACTGCTGAAACATGACTTGGACAGGCCATGATGCCCATGAAAATTTGCATACTTTGAGAAAAGGCTACGTAAGTTCAAATTCTTACTTTACTCCTCTTCTTTGATTTCAGTTATGTGCAGAGCGCCCTTAAGATTTTCAAGGCAGCGGAGGAAAGCAGATTGGACCGAGATGAGGAAAAAGCTTACATCCTATACATGAAATATGTGACTGTTTATAATTTTATTAAAAAGAGACCCGATTTTAAGCAGCAACAGGTATAAAAGCTTCCTGACTGACCTATTCTGCATTGGTAGAATTATTAGAAGTACAGAGAATTGCACTAATGCACATTCAAAGGATTACACTGGTATTAAGTAAACTGAATTATGATTATATTTTTTTCCTTCCTAGTTTTGACAAGTCTCTTGTTAATTGCTTTTACAGTTTGCTTTTAATACACATAAGGTATATAAATTGTCAGATACGTGAATATTTTTTTTTTTCAGGGAAAAATATTCCTGTCATCTTTCCTGTTAAGACTTTTTTTGGTACAGTTGCCTGCCTTGCCTTCATTAGTGCTATAGAACAACTTTACTTACTCTCATGTTCGAGAGGAAAATATTGATTCAAACCAGCTCCTTTTGTTGACATTAGTATCGTTATAATGCCAATTCTCTGTACATTAGTGGCTCTTAATATGCACAGAAGTAGGCATTATTAAACTGTACTATTAATATGTGGGGTAATGCTTGTAATTTTAGGATTATTTTCATTCAATTCTCGGACCTACAAATTTAAAAAAAGCTATCGAAGAAGCTGAAAGACTGTCAGACAGCCTTAAACTCAGGTACGTGAATACAGTTCATGAGATATTGTTCATTATACCTGAAGCCTGTACATGTGCAATTGCAGTTTCCATGCTATTTAGTAGTAAGGGATTGCACCTGAGTAGATCTTAGATACCCAAAACTCTTGAGAGCTTTTATAGTTTATCTACAAAAGTCACTTACTAGAAATAATTTTCATCATTGCATACTCCAATAACTTGCCACTGTATACAGTGTCTCTTAATCCTTGGTAACTATGATTTGTTGATACTGTCTCCTGTTTTTGTTTAATGACTAATAAAAAGAAACCACAAAATATAAACTATATGTACACAAGAGATGATCAAGAGTCATTTCCTCCTTACCCTTTCCATCATAAGGTCATCTGAAAACAAATATACTAATGAATGTTCCTAATATTTACATATGTTAAAAAGTTCTCCTAGTGTTTACACTAGGAATTTAGTTTACACTAACAAAACACTTTTTTTGGGATTCTTTAGCTAGCTGCTACACCTTTTTTCAAGCTCTGACACGGGCAGACACGTATATTGAAGTGTGCAGTTTTGCCAGTATGTAACTGGGCTAATGCTAACAGGCTTTTGGGTAGCTCATTTGCAACTGTCAGGTTACATATCTTTGTGCCATAAGCCATGAAATTGTGTTGTTAAGAAGTTGTAAGGTAGAGTCATATCTTTAGGTGATATTTAATGCAGTATGTCTTGCTTCCAACCTTCTCTGCTTCTTGCATCCTTAGCAACTATCACCCTTTTAACTCTTCCCTTCAGCTAGGCACATTTCCCTTCCCATGCACACCCCACTCAAGTATTATTGTGAAAACTTATTCTATGCCCTTCACAGTGCTTAATTCATAAAGTTAATTGAGGTGAACAAGGAAATGAGAGTTTAGTCACACATATATGAAAAGAGACTTTTCAAAGATGTCTCATGATACTATGCATGAAACAATCTTTAGGTTTACCTTATTTTTAGTTAAGTCCTACAGTTCCAAGAGCTACAAATTCACTATAAGAGTAAACAGCGACAGAACTATAAAAAAACCCCAAAATGTACAGACTTAGTAACTTTTTATGAAAGGAAAAAAAAAAAGGCTGTTTATGAAAGGAACAGAGTTTGAAAGTTGACACAATTAATAACTTCCAACTACTCTGAGCAAAATGTATATATATTTCAAGGCAATACAAATGAAATATGACTCCTGTGTAACTACAGTAGTGGTTTCAGAGAAATTATTTGTATAATTTCTTCTCTGGGCAGTAGGCCAGCAAATAGTTTGAACGTTAATTGTTAACTAAAAGTGGAGCTGCTGAAACATCATTTGTCTAGCAGCAGGAATACCTACATGAATGATCTACTATGTGCTTCAGAGGTATAAATGGGAAATTGATGTGTAAACATTCCATATTGACTGAATTAAACTAAAATATGAAATATGCTTTAGTGCCATTAACTCCAAACGAGAACAAAACGCTCTGTTCTAATTTATGATGCCAAATCAAGAAGCCTGTTTAAAAAATAGAATTAGACTTTCAGCCTCCTTCCTATTAGCAGCCAATTAGTGGAGTAGACTTGGAGGGAGACTTGGATTTAGTGATCTAGTTTATTAACACAGTACTTTTGATATGAAATACAGATATATTGTCATCATTATTTTAATCCTGATGAGGCAACATCTGAGTAAAATAAGCAATTACTAATATGGTTCAGCGTTCATGTTTCACTGCTTGGTTCAGTCATCAAATTGTTAGTTCAAAACATTCTTTTTTTTTTATGGATCACTAGTGACCCTTAAGCTTCTCAGTTATATTAAATATAATGGAATACTATTTAGCAGTGATGTGACTAAACAAACCTGCAGTTGGTGATCTGAAAGCTGTAGTTTGGAGGTCACTGCTTTACAATATCATTATTGTCCTCACAGTGACAAAGGGTTGGGAGGTTATTTATAAAGTCTAAGGCTGTATGCAAGACGTAGGTCCACCAAAACTCTTGAGTATACATGATTCTTGCATTGACTTCACTTAGCCCCAGTGTTTGAAACAAACAGCAGGGACACAAGTGAGGACAAAAGAGTATTATAAAGTCAATTTACATTCTGAAGGTGACTTACCATATATTATGATATGACTTCTCAGGAAAAGGAAGTTTAGATAATGGAGCTAAATTACTCCTAACTGTTATTGTTAGCTTCGTTGCAAAACCAAAAAAAAAAAACAAACCATGAGATGATTGTTACAATATATTGACGTTTACCTGTAAGTCACCAATACTTACTCTTTCCTCTATGAAATGAAAAACCTATTGCTATTAGTGACACCATAGCTAAGCATGACCCCAGGTTTAGAGAAAAAAGTTAGTTAGCCTTAAGAATACTGGCTATGAAATAGGACCCAGAGCAGGATTTAAGAATAAGAAAACCAACCCAAGTGTGAGAAATAATATCATGCAGTCATGGAAAAGAACAGAGTTCTGATGTTAATTATCCAAGGTATCCAATAAAGCAATACTGAAAAAAAAAAGGTGATTTTTTTTTTTTTTTTTTTCCCCCCAATAGATATGAGGAAGCTGAAGTTCGGAAAAAACTCGAAGAGAGGGACAGACAAGAGCTGCAGAAAAAGCAAGAACCAAAAGATGAGGGAAAGAGTTCAACCAAAAACTCCTCAGAAAGTGCTGTGGATTCCAAAGGAAAAAGCCAAAGGGTATCTGAAGATGTTTACAAACTCTCTAATTCAGTCTAAATGTATAGTTTTAATCTAACATTTGATCTTTACTAATAGCTATTTCCAGTTCAGAATATGTTTTTCTAAAATAAGCTTACACTCCCCATAACCCTTCTTTGACTTTTTTTTTTTTTTTGGAAGATATTAGCTCTACAAACTTGCATAAGATAGACTAGGGGTTTTTTATAAAGTCAAATTCTATTTTATAAGAGAACTAGCTAGTGTGAGAAACCCAAGATAATGGTAATAAGCTGATTTTGTGGATATGTCTCCTCTTTAGGGGAGAGCTGACTTTTCAGCAGTAGCGTGGGAAGAAACTAATTTCTCTGCAAATAATTAATTTAATCTAGCAGATGATGCTGTCCTAGGTTGCATTGCCTTTTTAACTGGTTTCTGTCTAGGTAGGGCAGCAACCTTGGTATCTTTTTAGTACATTTGTCAGCACATCTTTAGAGGAAGATTCCTTTTTCTGGGTTTCTTCCTGTGGCCAGTTTCATTCAAGTTCCATGAGAGTCAGTGTCTGTTGACCACCTTGATTCTGAATATTAGAGATTAAACTAACTTGTTGTTTGTTGTTTGGTTGGTTTTTTTTTTCCCTTACAACACAGATTAATGGTGAGAGCAAGCATTCACTGGAAAGAAAGGATCAGTCTGACAATCTGAGTGGTAAGAGATGCAGTGTTCACACAGATGTGAAAAAGGTCTCTATATGACTATGTACTTATCACCTAGGCAGTTGCAATTCTTTAAGGAGTTATTTCACAGTCAAAGTATTTTGATGGAATACTAGTATCCTGCATTTCAGTAGCAGTGACTTAGTAATTAAGCTCTGTATTGCAGTCTGCATCAGTTCTCTTGAACTTAGAAAGCTGTACTTAGTTTTTCAACAGTTTAAACTAAAGCTGAACTAGCCCTAAAGTTGTCAAATTAGAAAGAAATGTCTCCTCAACTGATAAGAAAAAATACAGGCAAGGCTGAAGTGTGTCAACTTTCTTGGTTAAAGAAGAACTTTTTCCTTTCCCCTCACAACCTTCTGGTTTTTGTTTCTGTAATAACTAAGTGAAAATGATCTCGAGTTCTTAACTGAAGAACATCTGCAGCATGTAGTTTACAAGTGCTTGCCTCTATAGCTGGATTTAAATGAGACCACAGAAAGTTAAAGAGTTTATCACTGAAGTGTTAGGTATTGTCTAATTCATGAGATCAGTTGGTGATCACTACAGTAGTGGGAGCAAAACATCCGATATGTGTATTCTGTGGTGTCTTACCTCCAGGAGTTTATGGGACTTCTCTGTTCTGTTTCATCTGTTTGCAGTCTTGATTGCACCAGTCAGATGTGGTTATAGCTATCTCCATTTATAATATAGCTTTTTACACCCAATAACTTCTCTATTTCAAGGAGCAGTCACAGCTGAGAAACTGTTTGCAATGATGTCAGACAAAAATATTGAAGTGATTATAATGGATGCTCGAAGATTGAAGGATTATCAGGAATCCTGTATTCCAAGATCTATCAGTGTCCCAGAAGAAGCTATCAGTCCTGGGTATGAAATAATGTTAAATGATAATGAATTACTTAATTTTATAAATTGACTGAAATAAATTATATGCTTTTAAAGATTGTACACTTAGTTTCAGAATCCTTAATATAAAACTGGTGTGTATATATATATAATTTATATAACTGGTATATAACCAGTGGGTGAGATGTATCTGGATGGCTCTGTTTTTGCATGTACTGACTTGAAGAAAGAGCATATTTATTTTATTCAAGCACATAATCATATATGGATAATATATTGTTGGACAAAATGTTACTTGTACATTTGTCTTTAAATGCATGTTAATACATTTCAGAGTTACTGCTAATTGGATTGAAGCTAGACTCCCAGAGGATTCTAGAGATCCATGGAAGAGGAGAGGACACTTTGATTATGTTATATTGTTAGACTGGTTTAGTTCTGCTGAAGACTTAAAGCTAGGAACAACCCTTCAGAGCCTGAAAGATGCGCTTTTTAAGGTTGGCAAGTTTCACATTTTATATTAATCTATCTCAACAAATAAGAACGTCTTAAAGTACCTATAATTACAAAGTATATGGAAGACTTAAAACACCTTAGGCAAACATCTTGGTTCAGTTTTCAAAGACTGCTTATTTTGATAGCAGAAGGGCAGTCTGAAGTTTCACATTCCCATGCTTGTGCTCCAGTAGAGGACAGTATAATTAAACAGGTGAACAACAGAGTGATTCAACTCCCCTCCTCAACAGCTAGCTCATAAACTTAAGAGTTCTTGGCTAACGGAGTTATTTGGGAAACTACTTAGTACTGTTTGCTAGAAACATTGTCACCCTCCTTATTACCAGCTGTAATTCCTTGTTCACGGGAAATGGCTGGCCCCCTGCACAGGCAGGCCCAAGGCAGCTAGTTTCTTTGCAGTCTTATCAGGCACTTCCTAGAATGAAGGGATTTCAGTAAATGAGACCCTGGTTTTGAGCATGGTTAACTTTTCTGCATTACTGAATACAACTTTTAGAGAAACAGAAATTTAAATTTGAACTTTACCAGTGAGGGAGCTTATAGACTCAAGCAGATGCTCGACATTTTCAAGTCCGAATTCTGGCTGTGTTGTCCCTGCTCTTTATATAGGTGGCTCTTGTGAAAGACTGCCCATCTTTCTGTTGCTTAAATATTCAAGACTGGGCTTCAGAGCTAGTTCAGGTAGTTCTCCCTATTCGTTGCTTTACAGAACATTCTCTGAGTCTCTGTGCCTTGTTCATGTTCTAATACTGACAACCTCAGGAGGAAGGCACTCTGGAGCCTGAACTCTCAAGGGCTTTTCTGAAAAGTTAGCATTATGCTTTCTAAAGCCAATGCCCTTAATCACTCAGCAAACTTATCAGATTAGAAACTAAAACAAAAACTATAATAAAAATATTTTTCTGCATGGTGGATCATTGCCTGAAGTAGTAGTAAGTGCTTCTTTCTATACTGGAAATATTCAGAGATATTATAGGTAGAGCCAGGGACCAAACTGTGTTGGGCATTCCCCAAACACAAAGAGGATCCCTGTTACCCAAAGGGGTTTTGCTGCTTGTTTAATTCTTATTTTAAAATCTCAGAGATAACCTGTCTCTGTGTAATGACTAGACACAGAAATTTAAAAGCCACTGTTAAGATATAAAAGTTTCTTTTCTGTTTTTAAATCATTTAATTTCAAACTTTTTTTCCTTACAGTGGGAAAGCAAAACTATACTGCAGAATGAACCTTTAATTCTAGAAGGAGGTTATGAAAACTGGCTCCTTTGTTTTCCCCAGTACACAACAAATGCTAAAGTAACTCCACCCCAGCATAGCAGGAGTGAAGCAGTGACTGTTTCTTGTAAGTATAAAGGATAACACCACCACCCCCCTCCCCAAGTGTTTATAATTACTGGATGTATCTCTAATTCATTCAAATATGTGTGGGATAGGCTTATTCTGGCTAAATCTAGGTTTTGGGGTGGAACGTGGGGGTTATTTTGCTTCTGTGATTTTGTTTTAAGAGCTCTCTCATGCTTCCCTCCTCTCCCCACTCCTAAAGTGGATTTTACGTATCCATCCTTGGAAGAGCCAGCTCCTGTTCCACCTGCTCCTGCTATAAAGCCATCTCACACAGAAGTGATTGAAAATGAAGAAACAGGAGATGATTTGGAAGAGAGACTAAAATCACTTAACAGACCAAATGTACAGGATGCTGCTGTTCCAAAATCTGACAGTACAGCAGTTAATCCTGTATCAATTACAAGAAGTATCCCTCAGGTAAGATGTGTTTCTGTTTCTCAGAGTTAGTATATAGTTAATCTGTTAAGAGACCCACCACAGGCAGAAGTTTAAATCCACAAGAAAACATAGTCAGTATTTGTTTTTGTACACAAGTATATTGGTACAGAGACTATTGGTGGTCTGTGAAACCATGCTAACACATCTGCACAACTTTATGAAACTGAATGTACTTAACATAATTGTAGAGCTTTTAATGAATATTTTTATACAAACACAGGAGAAATTGAAGATAAACGATCATTAATTCAGAAAGTCTGTAGACAAACTTTTCTATTCAAAACATTCATGGTGAAATACAGGAAGGGCAGTTAGGTCATGGCTTACCTTGGCAATTCCAAAGGTTTGCTTTCCAGCAACTGTGTCTCTCTTCAAATAATAAAACATTTATGTGGTTTGTCTCTCTTGGCCCAGTAGTGAAAGTATAGTGATTTATTTCTTCCTTTCATGGGGATAAAGCTTTCTAAAGACACCTCTGTAGAGTCCTTGCAATAAAATAGTGTTTTCCTTAGGAGACAAGGCTAAAGTCAAACTTCACTTTCACCATTCTAGATACTGCCTTTAATACAGCTTTCAGGCAAGGGACCCTAAATGGTAAAACGTGAAGACGATATTTCTGTTATTCTCTGAACCAGATAAGCTTTTATTTCTTCAGAACTTCTACATCAGTATCAAAACCAAATTGTTCTCCTAGGTCTGAGCATAAGCCATTCTTAAATACCTCTTCGCAGCAAGCAGATCTGCCTTAATCACATGTTCTGGTACATGCCTGAGAGAGCCAAGCCCAGATTAGCTGCCTGATTGCTCTAAAATGTTCACCTTTGAAAACCTGAAAATAAAGATTTGTAGTAATCAGTGCTTAATGCTGTCCTTATGGTTCTGTAAGGCTTGTTGATTGTTATCTCACATCTGGAAGTTAAGTGAATACCTAATTTTACTAACAAGCAATTTAAATTACCAGATTTAATGACATTGAAAGTTCACTGTCTCTCTGGCAGAAGTCAACTTTATATCATCTTTTCTTCTCTTATAAAAATCTCACCTAGAAAAAGCTTAGCTAGCAGTGCAGTAATAGTTGTAGGGATTTATTGTTCTATGCTTTGTGTTATAGGTTGATCGTACTAAAAAGCCTTTGCTAAAAATCCCTGATGATAACAGACCAAAATCTCAAAGTACAGTCAGTGACAGCCAGCCTGTTGAAAATGGACGAATAGTTCCAGACCGGTCCACAAAGCCATTACGTGATTCAAAGAGCATTCTGACAGAAGAAGAAAAAAGTCGTGTACATGCAGAAACTGCTGCTCTGTTAGAGAAAAACAGACGGGAAAAAGAACTTCGGGAGAAGCAACAAGAAGAACAGAAAGAGAGGCTCAAGCGAGAAAAAGAAGAACAAGAACAAAAAGCGAAAGAAGAACAGAAAGAAAAGGAACACAAAGAAAAGCTACAGCAATCCAAAGAAGACAGAGAACAGAAGGAGAGGGATGAGCAAATAAAAAGAGAACAGGAGGAAAAGGAACAAGAAAGAGCACGCAAAGAAGCAATAGAAGCAAAAAAGAATAAAAATGAACTAGAAAGCATTGGTGCAAAAAGGATTGAGATTGACAAAATATCTATAGAAGAAAGAGAAAAGGGAACTCGAACGCCAGAAATGCAGAGACGGGCACTGGGTGATGCATCTCAGACCTTTGTGACTGTTTCAGGCAAGGTTAGTGAAAAAAGAAAAACATCAGCAAATGTGGAGTAATTATTGAGAATTTTTTGTGAGGGTTTAATATCAAATTTTAAATACATCACTGGATTTTTTTATTTAGGCCATTTTTACATAGAGGAGAAAGTTAAGACACAAACAGATTTTTGCAAGACAGCCTCGATTCTTGCTTGTAGGTGGGCAGCATGGAATCCCCATAGAATAAGAAAACTACCCACTGCCATGGGATAGTTCATAGACTGCAATCCTCTGTCTCAAAAAGAGAAGCATGGGACATTTTATCTCTTGCACTTGCCCAGTGCTGTATATTATACTGTTGTAACACATGCTGGAGACAGAATTAGATTATTATAACAAACTCATTAGTGCCCCCAGCTGCGTAAATGCTGATATAACAGGATTTTGTTGACTACCACAGGAAGCAAAGCAATGACCTAATCTAGAATTTTTGCTGAGAACAGTCTAGTTCCAACTGTCTGGGGTCAGGGGAGTGACAGTTCCCTCTTTCCTCAGATTCTTAAAAAAAAAAGGCAAAATTTCTGAGAATGTCAAAGTCATTTGATCATGAGACAGGAGCCATTTGTGAAGCTGAGTTAATAATGGAAGTGATGTCTTAAAAGCCATTTCTCAAGAATATGCGTTAAGATAAAACTGCAATTGCAGTTTTTGACCAAACTTTGATGCTTGTGTAATGCAAATGCACAAGGAAGCCAAAATAAATCTGGCCAAACTTAGCATGGTCATTCGTGAGCTTTTGACTGACAGAGCAGCTTCACGTAATGCCAAAATGATTTATTATAAAATACATTCATGATGTTGGCTTCACAGTTTGCCTTTTTCAGAGGGCTCTGTCACAGTGAGAAGTAAAAGGGGGAAAAAAAAATCTTTCATTTAAAAACAAATTGTAAAACCTACAGCCTTTAGGGGGGAAAGTAGTGTAGGCAGAACTTCGGCATATTATTTCTGAGCCCTTGAAACTACACACCAGACTGTCTTATATCATACATTTAGCTACAAAGGCTATTCCAGCAAATTGCCTATACTATAGACTAGGAAAAATAAAAACGACGTGTAGATACCTGCTCTAACCACTTCTTTGTGGCACATGCATTTAACAACCAAAAAAGAAAATATAACTCTTTTTCCCTATTTTGCTTTATCAGCATTCTTTACTGACATTCCAGATGAAAATTGAAAGCCTTCTCTCAAAATCTTTTACAGCAGACTGGGGTTAAAGGACAACCAGACAGTGGAGCTCAAAAGCCAGGACCCCTTAGAGAGGATTCTGAACAAGATACTGAAAGACTTAAAGTAAATACAATGTGTTGTATGTAGCCAAAACAAATCAAGCACAGATGCTTTATGATTATCATATTATGTTAAATTCCACCTCATTTCAATTTTGAAAGACATCATCTTAAGAAAAGACTATGCCATGTTTACAGCTGTTTCTTTGCTTTTTTTCATTTGTCATATTCATCTGAAAGAAATATTTGAAGCTTTCACTAGAAGTCTTCACATGTTTCTGATGGCATTAACAAGCATTCCACACTTGTCATCTCATGCATACTCCTTCACATACCGCTTTGAAAGAGAGAAAAGATCATCGCTACGTGTTTAACAGAAGCATGTATTCCTAATAAAGTAGCTTCTTTAGGGAAGAAATTGAGTATTCAGACTTCTGTGAGACTCAACTGTCCTTTTTTTTCTGGAGCATGTCAACAAATGGGTTTTGTTTAGATTGAGTGATAGAAAATGATAGTACCATATTACCATTAAAATAACTTGTATTTCCAGCTATAATCAAGGATTTCTTATGGAACTGTTTTGCACTGAATCATGTAACTATATAGGGAAGTCACGGGCAGCTTGCTGCTCTGTGTAAGTAACTATATGTACCTTACGTTTCTGTTTATTTATTAGTCTCTGCGGGAGCCATTAATGAGAGCACGAAGTGAAGAAATGGGAAGGATAATACCAGGACTGCCTGAAGGCTGGGCAAAGGTAATTTTCTATTCTGATGTAACAATCAAGTTGCCTTGTGCAGTTTTGTAATGCATTTCAGCTGTGCCTTATTTCCAAGTTAGAGCTTGTTTGATTATTTTTTAATTTTCTTTAAAGTTATTTTTTCTCCTTCAACTTCCACATGGTTATTTTTTTAATTTTAAAATTATTTATAATGAAACTAGGAGAGCTCATCTGCTGTTGCTGTTTAATATGCATTTTAGTGAAAGCAATGCCTTCCAGTAAATCTAATCGATTTAAGTATTGAGGCCAGTCATGACTGTTAACATCACAAGTGTTTGAAAAACTCATGCACTGTTCTTACAGTAGTTCAAAAATAGGTAAGTAAGTTAATGATGGATTTTTACTTGGTTTTGAAACAATTTGTTTTTTTTCCCCAAGTTTCTGGATCCAATCACTGGAACCTTTCGTTACTATCACTCGCCAACAAATACTGTTCATATGTATCCACCAGAAATGGCTCCTTCATCCACTCCTCCATCAACCCCTCCAACTCATAAACCCAAGCCACAGGTGTCTGTTGAACGGGAAAGAGAACACTCCAAACTGAAGCGCTCCTACTCTTCCCCAGATATAACCCAAGCCATTCAGGAGGAAGAGAAGAAGAGAATTCCTGTAACTCCTGCAGTCAATCGTGACAATAAGTATGTTCCCTAAGTTACACCACAACTCATACAATATGATAGCATATAGGACTTTGTGTTAAACCAACTGAAATTCATTAATAATTTCTAAGTAGATTTGAAAGGATGCAGGAGTGATAAACTTAAATTTCACTGCTAAAAGTTCAATGTATAGAGCAGTTATCTTCTGAGAATTAATGTAATTGTTATGTATTAACAAGAATTTCAGAGGTCAGAGTGTAATTGAATGGTTGCTTTTTAAGTTGTGGAATTGGTGTTAACATATTAAATGCCAGTTTTCTGATAGCTTGTGAAATGCAGAGTTTTCACTTTTTACGCTGGGTTAAATCAACAGCTAATTCTTCATATCTGAATTTAAAAAATGCAAAACAAAACCACTGATGGAGCCTACAGCTCAGCCTCATTATATGGATTTCTCACTATTGCATTGACTGGTTTTGAATACCTTAAATGATGGCATCTGGTGACATCTTGTGCCAGGATATTTCATTCCCTGTGAGGGAGGGTGCTTCTGTTGGTTCATGTGAACAGCCCCATCAAGCCTGAGACTCCTAAAAAAAAAATAAATTTTTTCCTTACAGACCAGTCTGTTACACTAAAGCAGAAATTTCAAGACTCTCTGCATCACAAATTCGGAATCTTAATCCTGTGTTTGGGGGATCGGGACCAGCTCTTACAGGACTTCGTAATCTAGGGAACACTTGCTACATGAATTCCATATTACAGTGTCTGTGCAATGCACCTCACCTGGCTGATTATTTTAACAGAAACTTGTATCAAGATGATATTAACAGGTAAAAATCTCTTATTCGCATCCTTTAATTTATAATTGAAGGTCAAGCATTTACAATTGTTAATGCAAAAAATTGACTTAGTGGGGTGTTAAGGGGGGATGTGGTTTGGTTTTTTAAGTAGGAGACAAATGCTAACTTGTCTTGACATTTTCAGAGTTTGTGTGTGTGAAGAAATAGGTTTTACTGGACAGTCTTAATTAAATTGTGCTTGCCACATTCATAAATATAAGTGTACTAGAGTCTCCTGAAACCAAACAGAATATTGAAATAGCAGTTTACAAAACAAGCTCGAAACAGTTGTACTTTTCATCAGCCCAGTCTCAAATATGGAACCAAATTACAGTGCCAAAGTAGACAAAAATTCTAGCTCAATCTAACAGCCAGTTTTTCTTCATCTAAAGAAATTACTTTGAAATGGAGATAAGATCTTGAATTAATAATTATTTTTTTAAAAAAAAGTTATTTGAAGGGCTCACTTTTTTTGTGGTCTGTTTAATTTTATAGGTCAAATTTCTTGGGACATAAAGGGGAAGTGGCTGAAGAGTTTGGTGTAATAATGAAAGCTTTATGGACAGGACAGTATAAATATATCAGTCCAAAAGACTTTAAAATTACAATTGGGAAGATTAATGACCAATTCGCAGGATATAGCCAACAGGACTCCCAAGAGTTGCTTCTCTTTCTAATGGATGGCTTGCATGAAGACCTAAATAAGGTAAGCAATATGCTTGTAACAAATTACACATCTGTCAGATGATCAAGAGAAATTTTTAAAACACCCTCTTATTTCCTAAGAAGATTATGTTACTGGAACCTTATGTAGAAGAGTATTCAGAATTAAAGTAGGAATTTAGTTTGAAATAGTATAAGGTGCTGAAGGGAGTAATGGAAGAAGGCTGCCTAGGTAAGAAATAGATTATTATTCTTACAAATACTCAATAGTGTGTTTGCTTATAGAGGAGACTTCCTATTTTTATATATGTTAATATATGGCAATGGTATTTCAACTTCTGTTATCCAGGCTGACAACAGAAAAAGATACAAGGAAGAAAACAATGATCATCTTGATGACTTCAGAGCAGCAGAACTAGCCTGGCACAAACACAAACAGCTCAACGAATCCATTATTGTGGCTCTCTTTCAAGGCCAGTTCAAATCTACAGTGCAGTGTCTTACGTGTCACAAGAAGTCCCGAACCTTCGAGGCTTTCATGTATTTGTCATTACCACTTGCATCCACTAGTAAATGTACACTGCAGGTATGGTGGAACTAGAAGGAAACAGTTCTTGAAGTAAAAAAAAAAAATCATTTCCCTGTGACTCATTATGATGTTGCTTCTGCTAAGCCTCGTGGTGAAGGGGTTGGTCAGTATTCCAGCTTAATTTACATAAGATGAAACATGAACACATCTGAGTCGTTGCTATTTTTTTAATTCTTCTAAAGTTTTAAAAAATAGGTCATTCCTTCAAAGTTTTGAAATACAAGCAGGATGGAAATAGTGAAGCCACGGTATCAGAAGTGTATAGTATTTGCTTTTGTAGGTTGTAGTACAATTACTGTGTTTTTAAATGAAGCATCATAAGTACATTTTGAAGGCATTGCAGCTAATTAATATATGCAGTAAAATCTACTTCCACACATAGATTTAACTCACTTTTCCTCATTTTTGTGAAACATGGCACACAGATAATCGATGCAGGCTGATAACCAAATAGGAAACTATTTTTGCTACGCTTTCTTAAAAACCTGCTCATCACAATTTGTGTTTTGTATTTTGTTTTAGGAATGCCTTAGATTGTTCTCCAAAGAGGAGAAGCTCACTGATAACAATAGGTTTTACTGTAGCCATTGCAAAACTCGAAGGGATTCTTTGAAAAAAATAGAAATTTGGAAATTACCACCCGTTCTTCTTGTGCACTTGAAACGGTAAGAGAAACAGTGACTGGTAAAAATTCATTAGGTTGAAGTGACCAGGCTTTGATGGAGGTTGATTGTTCCAGTGCAATAGCTAGCCCTTCTTAATTAGAGAAAGTGCCAGATGTATTTCCAGTTGTACTGCTGCAAGAATTTATTTTCATCTGATGCCTCTTATTAGGCTGTAGTTCTCAAAGCCCTTTTACAAGTAATCTCTTTTCATTTGTGCTAAGAAACACATGTGCAAGCATTAACAAAATTGGGGGCCAAGTGCTTTAGTTGAGGTTATGTCCTGGACAAAAGCAGGGAAGGGAAACACAATATTCATAGATAGCTTGTGAACAACCTGTAACCTTTAATTATGCTTTTTAATTCTCTAGATTTTCCTATGATGGAAGATGGAAGCAAAAGCTTCAAACTTCTGTAGATTTCCCATTGGAAACTCTTGACCTCTCACAGTATGTTATTGGTCCAAAGAATAACTTGAAGAGATACAATCTGTTTTCAGTATCAGTAAGTAACCACCTCACGTTTCAAAGTTCAGTTGGTCTTTATGCCAAGGCTTGGCTTAGCCTTTGGGATTCATCTAGATTTCCAGGGTGCCTACCTGGTTGCAGATTGAGTTGTATTCTAAAAAAAAAAAAGTTAATGGTATTTAGTAAAAATCTCACATTCTAGTTTATTTTCCTAACCAGAGAAGAAATGGCAGCTTTTGAGGCCATTAACTCTTTTCCTTCTTATGTTTACAGAATCATTATGGCGGGTTGGATGGAGGGCACTATACAGCCTACTGCAAAAACGCTTCCAAACAACGCTGGTTTAAGTTTGATGACCATGAAGTATCTGAGATCTCAGCATCATCTGTGAAATCCTCAGCTGCTTATATTCTCTTTTACACTTCTTATGAACAGCGAGCAGTGGATATGGCCACATAAAGCAGTGTGGGTTAAGAAAACTGGTTACAAGAGCAAAGTAGGTATGGGAATGCATTTAAATATGCAAAACTAGGACAAACAGTCACAGATCTGGGGATGGTCACAGCAGCTTTTCTGCAAGCAAGCGCTTTCTGGTCAGTACTAGTGCTTAAAAATCAGAAGACTGATTAATAATGCTTGTGGTAATACTGCCATCTGTGAAAACATTTAAAAAGCATATTTGCATTACCATTTATTTAAAAAAAAAAAACCTATATTTTTAGTCTGCTCCAAAATTAAATTCTAGCTTAGTCATCTGAAATCTATTAACAAGTAGTTTAAAATGTCTTAAAATCCCAAGGCATATCTTGATTTTTAAAATTTTTTTCTTTCACTGTTATGGCCTTTTCACATTTCTAACCTTAAGCTTGATTCTACTGTGAATACTCTAGAACGATGTAAACAGTTAGGAATGTAAGTGTACATATTGATTGCATACTTGCACATCAGAACTATGTATATAATAAACAGTTGTCCTTTTTGTGAGAATCTAAAACTCAGAGGATTGCGTTTATTTGCCAGCTCTGAGTAATTGCAACACTACTTAATAAAAAAGCAGAGCTGTATTTTTTTTTTTCTGTTGGCTTTTGTCAATATTTGTGCACTTCAGAGTTATTCTAAACAAACAAGATTTTCCTTTTTAATTTTTTAATATAAATTTTCATGTACACATGCATTAAAAACCTTAATGAAGAAATTATTTAAAAATATATCCTGTTAAATGTATATTTGGGTTTGGTGTTTTCATTCTCAAGCAGCTTGTGTGATGGTCAGGATTCTACATGATGACAGTCCCTGAATCATGTTCACACAGTTTAAAGGTTCTTCAGATGAAAAAAATACCACTTTGTGTAGAACTGATTAGTTTCCAGACTATTTAGTTGCATCTTGTGCACTTCCCTGCTCTGGATTTGGGTTAGTTTTCCTTCTTCAGAATATCAAATCTTAGATTCTGAGCTCTTACCTGTCTACATGTGCATGTGTTGCTGGTAGAATTATGATCAGGAGTGATTCTCAGTAGCTTACAAGCTGCAAACAAGTTTGCAGTGCTAGAGGGGCAAAAAATGGCAGTACTAGAATAATGCCTTTTTCTTTCTCTTTTATTAACGGTCACTTCATGCCCTCCTCTCTTCTGGAACACCTGCCCACAGGGGTCTGGTCGTATGCTCTCACCTCGGTATCCTGCAGTCCTGGCTGGAGGCCAGGTGCCCCCCAAAGCTGCTCTGTCGCTCCCCTCCTCACCTGGGCAGGGGAGAGAGAATGTAACCAAAGGCTCCTGGGTGGAGATAAGGACCAGGAGGTCACTCACCACTTACCATCATGGGCAAAACAGACTCGCCTTGGGAAAAGTAATGTACTGCAAACCAAAGAGAAATAAAACAAATCTTAAAACACCTTCCCCCCACCCCTCCCTTCCTCCCAGGCTTAACTTTACTCCTGATTTCTCTACCTGCTCCCCCTGAGTGGTGCAGAGGGGGCCAGGGAAGGGGAGTTGTGGTCAGTTACCACCCATCATGTCTGCTGCTCCTTCCTCCTCAGGTGGAAGCTCCTCACACTCTTCCCCTGCTCCAGCGTGGATCCCTTCCACGGGGTCACAAGTGCTACCAGTGAACCTGCTCCAGCATGGGCTCCTCTCTCCACGGGGCCACAGCTCCTGCCAGGAGCCTGCCCCAGCGTGGGGGTCACAGCCTCCTTCAGGCACCCACCTGCTCTGTGTGGGGTCCCCCCGGGCTGCAGGTGGGTCTCTGCTCCCCCGTGGACCCCCATGGGCACAGGACACAGCTGCCCCACCATGGGCTGCAGGGGAATCTCTGCTCCAGCCCCTGAAACACCTCCTGCCCTCCTGCTCCACTGACCTTGGGGGCTCCAGAGTTGTTTCTCTCACATATTCTCACTCCTCTCTTCAGCAGCAATTACTATTGTGCAGGTTTTTTATTCTCCCTTATTAAATATGTTATCCAGAGGTGCTACCACCATCGCTGACAGGCTCAGCCCTGGCTAGCAGCGGGTCCATCCTGCAGCCACCTGGCGTTGGCTCTATGGGACACAGGGGAAGGAACCACCCCTGTAGCCCCCCACTACCAAAACCTTGCCACACAAACCAAATACAACAACATAATACACTTAACTAACAGAGAAACAGGAATTTTTGGTTAAGTATATCAATATGCTCAGCATTTGTGTTCTCTTGAGGGATGCATGAGGTTTCTCACAGAAAAACCAACCCATTAGACCAAATGGAGCAGATGTACATTCTTTAACAGGCTTGGGAGCTGTAACTCCTCTCTCAAAATTACTTCCTGAAAGACCCCAACAGATAACCAGTAATACAAATGCTCTAGTTTATTGATGAAACAAGACTTGGCTAATGCCACTGAATTCTAATTGCTGGCCTACTCCTTCTTCATTTTCCACGGGTAGCAGATTTTTAATGGGTGTAGAGAAGGCCGTGCGAGGTGTAGAACAGGAGATAGGCTGTGTCAGTCTGCACTGAGGAATCTGGGATCTCGGTGATCCGTGCATCATCAAAGCTGTACCAGTTTTTGGTGACTGGGTGCTTGCAGAACGCCGTGTAGTGGCCGTTGTTCAGAAAACCAGAGTGATTCTGTAACGAACAAAACCATTTGTTTTAACTTCTGTTAAAAAAGAAGTATCTCTCTCTTTCTCCTTACCAGGCAAAGCTTGGAACTGGCAATCATTTTTTGTTTGCACTTGGAAATGATGGGAGAGAAGATTCTAGCCACCTTTGGCCTACAGAAAGGAATGGTAATTCCTCAAATAAATGCTTTAAAACAGAGCCATTCTAAACAGATGATGATTATGCTTTTCTATTGCAATATTTTGCAACCCAGCAATTAGCCCTGATACGGGTCACTATAAGCAGGCCCCGCTCGCAGTGAGCGATGCAAAAAGAGACCATTTTGTCCTTATTTATAAACAGGATCTGTGCAGGGTCAGCTTGTGAGTTTATGCTAAAAAAGCTGAGGAGGCTCCAAGCCAGGTGTTACCTGCCAGGAGTGAATGCTTTTTAAAATGGGGATGGGGGGAGGAAGGAGCGAGGAGTGGTAACTTCTCTCTTCTTTGATTACGTACTGTTACTGGATTATGTTCATGGCAGGTAAAAAAACTCTGTATGAAAAGCATCTATATAGATACAAAAAATATAAATCCTATCTATAAAGTCTAAACTAACACAGGTTTCATCTGCTCCATGAAGCAGGGCATTACAAGTAAAAGCAAGAAAGGCAGAGCTCACCACTACAGCACACAAGCTGTATTCTTCATTCTTGTAGAAAAGAGGGGAACTGTAGGGAGAGAGGTCCAGATTGCTGAGCGGATAGCAGATGTCAGTTGAGAGTTTCCTTTCGCCCCAGTCTTGCCATTCAAACCTGAAATAAAATTTTTAAACTATTTTAAATAACTCAGCTTCTTTCTTGCATTGTGGTGGTTGCTCAGCTGACTACCCAGTCTTTGGAAAGAGAAAGATCTGTATTCATGTTGAGTATTACAGTAAATTGACAGAAAATGCACTAAATTCAGACATCCAGAAAGAAAAGCAAAGCTCTTGCTTCCTGATCCTTCTGTCTATTAGAAACGGACACAGGTGCCAAGAGCAGCCAGAATTCAGGACTCTGCATCCTTCTCACTGTGTCCTAAATATTTTGGACTGCACTGCTGTTGTCAGCTCTTCTTTTGTGCCAGGCTCCCTCCCTTTCTCCCCTGTAACTTCTGGTACAACACTATCCTTCTAAACATTTATAGCGTGGCCAAGGGCTGCAGCTGGGGATCGCAAGTTCCTCTGAGCATGTCAAGGTAAGCAGATGCTGGATGGGAAATTAAATAATAACTTTACATAACATAGTTTGGGGAAACTAAGTCATCCCAGAGTAATTTTCTTTATAGGTAGGAAGTTGTTAAGAATAAATTCTTGAGAATAAATCTAGCATCTGGCCACATGTGGCCTGTGAAGTCTGCTAGTCAGGAGCTCTTACACCGATGCACTTCTCCATGTAGTAGACCCAGCTGATTAGACCTGATGTAGTTAAGGCATAAACAAAAATACAGGGCCTCAGCTGCAATAATGACCAGCAAAACACCCTGTTTCAGTCCTGCACTTAAAATTCAAATCACAATCCCAGTTGCCAGAGGAACCTGTATTCGCAGGGATATCTGACCATATGAACCACTGCACTCGTTTTTCTTCCCTTTGGAAGAGATCCCAAATACAGTGAGTGATATTCGGTGGGCTGCAGAACACCTTGTCAGAGGTTTCAGGAATGCAACTTGCGTGTTTGACAGGTATATTTCTGTAACTGCTCATTTAGCTTCCAGGTATCTAAAGTACTAAACCCACTCATTTGCAGCATTTTTTTTCCCCTTTTATGCAAATGCAAGTGAACGTCCTTATAGTCTCACAAATCCCAGGAAAGAGCCATGTCCTACCCTATGTAGACTGTACCTCTTTAGGTGAAAAATAATGATCTGTGGTGCCTTGGTTATGGTGGCCTTTACTACAGCATCTTGTTTTGTTCCACACCAGGAACAGTAGATTTGGTTGTTCCAAGTCAGTGTGTCTTGCTGAAAGAAGCATTCGAGACAGTCCTGTCAAAGGAAAAAACAACAACAACAAAATCATTTGATCAAACAGATCTCCACCCTGAAGATCCTAAGCAAGGTAAGAGAAGGGTTTGCCATATTTTGGGGCTCTCTTCCTAATCAAAGCATGATGTAGCAAGGCTGACATTACAAATATTCTTGGAATACAAAGCAGCCAACGTTGGCTTCCTTTTTCCCCCCTCAAATGAGGGAATACTTGGATGAGTTAAAGAAACCCTCACAGTTCTGTTGATCAATCTTAATATCCCTCATCCCATGGCAACTCAGGAGCGTTGCTCCCATAACCTTACCAGCCTCTGCGGTCCAGAGACCAGTACAGAAACCCCACTGCTCCTAGGACCGGTTCAAAGAGTGCCCAGGAAACCAAAGTAACTAAAATCCTGCATCTTCAATAACACATATTGGTCTAAGCTACCTATTCCCACAAGAAGCAGAAACCAGCAGGAATGTATCAGAAGTCGCACCTGCAGAGAGCACGCACTCTTGGAAGGGATGGGCAGGGAAAGAACAGTGAAGCTCTCGGGTCTATTAGTGGTGCTCTTGCATTTCAGACATGTGATCTCATAGCTGAGTTGTCCCTCAAATAACTGTGTGATAATAGATGTTTCACTGACACTCCCTCCGCTTGCTTTTGCATTGGTTATGCATCTTCTTTTGCTTGACTATACAGAAGAAGAACAAAAATTAACAACATGCAGTTAACAATAGTTTCGGGAGTACCTTCACTGGGTTTTAATGGTTGCTGCCCCCTGCCTGTGCAACTTGGCTCTAAAATGCTGTTACTTTATTTGATGTTTCATACGTGCAGAGTAAGCTAAATTCCTGAGAAAAAATAAATAAAAATATAATATTCTGGACATTAGATGGAAGTGATTTAATTGCTAGTCAAACTATCAGTGGATCTGAAGAAGAGAAAGGCAGACATGGGAACATGGCAGACATGAATATTTCAGGCAGATAAAAAAAGGGAAGAATATAAAGCATGGAAAGAGCAGAGAGGGAGAGGTGAGGATAATGAAGCTGCAGGCAGCATTATCACTTAGATGGGGGCTGCAAATTTGACGTAGCATTAGACAAGAAGCAAATGAACTGTGGTGTGTACATGGGCATGAAACAAAGGGAGAAAATTACAGGTTTTGACAGTTACATCACGTTGCTCAGAAGAGGTGGACGGGCAATTATTACATGGAATGCTAAACCACAGAATGCAAAGAGGAAACAGCTACAGTCCCCAAAGCACCAGAGCTGGGCTCTTACCTTCTTGAGAGCCTGGTGAAGCTCATCCAGCACACAGATCAGAAACTCCTGTGCATCCTCCTGAGTCCTCTTGCTAAAAGTTGGGTACTGCTTCCCAAGGACTGAATAAAAAACCTCTGGGGAAACAGAGTCAAACTCTCCACGCCACATATCAGATATCAAAGAGCCAAAGGCAGCTGCAGACTCACTGTTCTCACTTGGAAAAAATAAACAAGAGTTTCAGGTAAAGCATGAAAAGACGGTGGCTCTACCTTCAAATGGGAGCATAATATAGAAAGTTAGAAAATATGCACAGATACGCTACAGCTCTGACAGCCTGTCATTGGGTTTGAGGGACTCTGCAGGTTCTGGAAAGTAGTAGGAATCACCACTGAGACAGCAGTGACAGGAACTGGTATAACCATCAAAATGACAAAGAAAAAAGGTATAATCCTTCAGTTACCCAGCAAGGAAACCACTCAGGGTCTCAGAGGAAGGAGGAGGAAACCAGCCTGTGGTGTGACTGTAACTGCCTGGTGGGGAGCTGGCAGGTGGCTGCCTTGGCCATTCTCATGGCAACACGTATCCTTCGGAAGGAAAACGGCAGCGCCACGCAGAAAAAGATAAGTAGCATGAATAAATCAACTTACTTGTGTAGGGCTGCTTGGTAATTTCCTGAGAGAAAATACTCAACGAGTGGTGGCACGCTGCAGAGGCACTGCAAAATTGCGTTCATGTAGCAGGTGTTGCCCAGATTCCTCAGGCCAGTGAGCCCAGGGTGCTGGATGTTCATCTCCTCCATCGGTTCCTCGCAGAAATACTTCACACTTCTCAAGTGAATGGAGTCATACTTTCACCTACGAGTTAAAAACCCACAACAGTAGAAACCTAAAATGCTCCAGTGCTTTTTGTATTGTTTTTTAGAAAACAACACTGGCTGTGGAGGTTCCCTGCTATTCCAGGATCTTCTAAGTTACATTCGCATTTACTTTCATCAAGCTAATACAGTGGCAAAGACTGTCATCTCCCACACTGAGCTCTTCCCAACATGGTAAGATACATCATTAACAGGTATTATTTAAATACTTGACATTTTAGAGTTATTCTTAAACTTTCACGCAGTCTTTGACTCCACACACAACTACTCAAAGACTATAACCAGCTGTAAATAGGTATCTTAAACCTTCCTCCCTACAGGATGCATTCTTTCATTTTCTCAGTGGCCTGGTACTTATATATTTTCCAAAACCACAGCTTGCAGTCCAGATGATACTATCATAAACAGGTTGTGGTTTAGACTTTTGCCAGAAAATGTTATTTAATTCACTTGAAGAAAATTTTAACAGGCTTGTTTTCTTGCTGCACAAGTCTGTCCTGGACCAAACTGTCCCTATCCCCAGTACAGCAAAGACCCTTCTGAACACGGGCCCTGCACAACCCACATCCAATCACTGATGCTGCCATCCTTGAATTTTTAAGGGCTGATATTTTGTTCTGATGCAGAAGGAGGAAAAATTCTGACACCTCAACAGTCTTTGTAGAAGAAGAAAAGCCATTTCTTGCCCTTCAGTTGAACAACACATACCCAGGTTTCCATTTCTGGAAATCCCCCAGGGCAACAGCCATTTTCTATCATCTAATAGCTACAAAACAACTATAAAACGGTTTCCTTTGAAATTGCAGTAACAGCAGAGCCAACGTTTCCAAGCAGCTCTACCTATGGACCAGTCTCCTCTGAAAACAATTCTCTCTTTCACAGCCATCTCCGAGAAACAGCAACTCCGAGAAGAAAACACATTGGGACCATCGGGTAGGGAAGATGGCTGGAAGCCACCAGCAGCCTCACGGGGAGGGGGGCTGCCTCTTCCCCTCTTTTCTCCACACCTCACCTCTTCCATCCGTTCCCTGGTATGACTTGCACGGTCCCGTGTGTCCTGTCCCCGGGCTGCCCCCGCCCCATCGCTCTGTGATGCCGTTGTGTTCCATCCAGGGGAACACACGTGGCCCAACCTGCTGCCATCTCCTTCCTACGTGCCACCCAAAACAAGCGTGGGAAGGGACGGCAGCCCCCCATTCCACTGAGCAGAGAGCTGCAGCCTGATCCATGTTCATGTTTGCTCACACTTGTGTCAGCATTTATCGTTGCCATGCTCTGACAGAAGGGCAGTGATGACAGGGTGTTGACCGTAAGAACATGGAACTACATCAAAACATCACATTGAATTAGTTTACTGGTATTTAGAAAGTTTTCCCAGGAAAAAAAAAAAAAAGGGAAGTGGCAGAGAGGTGTCTTTTAATTAGCTAATGAGACAGCGTAGTTGATCTCTGAATTTCATATACCACTGAAGAGCAGCAGGTTTTCCCTATTCAACATACAACTGGGGATGTAACGAGTATCCACAGAAGAGGCACAGGAAGCCGTTAAAAAAAAAAAAGCCAAAACCAACTGATTTTCTTACTCGTTAAGCTTTAAGCAAAGGCTGTCTCCTAGCTCTCTTGGGACAGCTTATCTGTGTCACTGCTATCAATCTCACTGTAATACTTTGATGATGGGATGTATATCATAGCTTCATATTTTGTTAAGGTAAGAAAGGGCTAACAAGGCTTTCTGGCTTTGGGTCACCAGCTTACCTTCAAAGATAACCAGTAACAGAAATTCCTTTTATTTTTCCCTCTTCCCGGGAACGATTTTTGTCACTGGTGAACGACACGGGTGTTTCCAGTATTGCTCTACCCACGTTCCCAGTTGCTCATGGCATGTCCTTCCTACGCCTGGTCTCCCTCACGCCTGGCAGATTTGATTCACAGACCCTCATCCCAGTTCCTGCTCTACACCACTGCTCCCTTCCCACCACCTGCTGGGGCTCAGGGGACGTCCCTCCCCAGCCTCCACACGGCTGGAACAGCAGCCAGATGATATTGTTACTTAGAACAAATACTGTATTTTCTACCATGGGCTTAACAGAAGGACATACTGACTGATACTCTCGTGGGATGGAGGAGTCAGATGGTTCATGCAAACTTAGGGAAAGACCGAGCTAAGGCCACGGCAGAGGCTGAGGAATGACCACAAATATCTGTCTCGAAGAAACAAAATTCTATCAAATTTCTACAACAGATTTGTTCAGTTGCAGTAAGGGTGTGAGGGACGAGGAAGCTTCCTCCTGCCTAGCATCAACTTCCAACGGCAGCTTTTGTTTATAGTTAATTGTGGTTTTGGGAAAAAAAGATCAGAGGTTGCAAAGGCCATTACTCACATCTTCCAAAAAGGAAAAGCCAAAAGTTTCAGTCTCAGAAAATAAATAGCTTGACATTTTTCTTGACTTCAAAGTCAAGACTTGACTCTTGAACTCCTTCCCTTCAAGAAAGAGTTTTTCAGGTACTGTTCAAAACGCACTTTGTCCTCCTCTTCCTGCTCTGCAACACCCCTCAGCAATTGTTGGGGCTTAGTTTCTACTTCGATTACTACTACTATCACCATCTGTATCTCATACTTAGCACAAAACCAACAATATGGCAGCACGACCCATGGAAAACCACTGCCTGGATGATTTTTTTTTTTTTTAAATTAGCTTCTGGTGTAGTGCAACAACACGTGCTGACATATCTTCACCTTTCTACATGGTTAAACAGCACTGAGATATCTTTCACTATTACCAATGAAACAGTAATCAGCCCTATAACCCCAGCGTATCTTACCGTTCCTGCCCACTCCATCTGGGTTCTCTATGTCAGGACCTTGCTTCTTGATTTTCTTGGCATGCTCCTGGTTCTGGACTAAATATTCTCATCATCTGCTCTAAAAAAGCAAATACACAAAAAGAAATTAGAACCCTCAAAGGCTTAGCAGCTACAAATTTTTCAGAAGCTTTATGTTTACAGTGACGCCCTAGTGCACACAACAACGGTGTTTTCTAGAGTTAATTTCACACACTTACATTCTGGCCCCACTGTAGCTGATATGAAGGAATCGTGTCTCGATTTCACTCCGTTAACGACAAGTATAAGCACAGCCAACAATTTATTTAGAGTGAGAGCACCAAATTAGATATGTTGGAAAATACACTGAGAACAGTAGACAGAAGGAAGGTACCAAGTAATGTGTTTTCCTTATACAGGACATGGTATTATCCTAACATGGTCAGGCTACTTCTTGAAACCAACTTGTTGTTTTTTTTCCTTTGTCACCACACTTTTCCAACACCTTTCCTGAAGGACATTTATGATTTTTTTCTACTAGTGTGAAAAAGGTAATTTGTGAAAGTTGTAGTTTTTAGACAGGCTTCTCACAGAATTCTAGCTGCAAGACTAAGTAGTACTCATGCCAGGAAGACGTACAGAAATACGTGCAGTGTTAACTACTCCCAGCCTTACATACATCCCCCAACCCTATTTGTCCCTTTTGGGCTTAGAAGGGCTGCAGGCCCTAGTCAGTGCAACACTGAGCAGGAGGAAACACTCCCCACTACCACACACACCCATCACACAGGGGCCACATTATTTTGTTAACAACTGAGTCACACAAGTATCATGGTTGTAAAAATTAACCGTGGTTTTAAGTGTTTGTCAGGAAACAAAAAGTTTCCTAAGTTTTACTTACAATTTTCTCCTAACAGTTTTCCTATTACATGCACTGAATTTGGTCACATTTTCACAACATCTGAGGCTCCTCAAATTGAGAAGGATTTCTAGAGGAGCCTGACTTACTTACAGATCAGCTGTTGCTGTTACTTGGCTAAGAATACAGCATGAAAAAGGTGCACGTACATCTCAAATAACTGCCCGATACCTCACAGCAACAGAAGGGGATGCAGTCAGGCATCCAAGAAGCAGCTCCTAATTCAAAACAAACATTGTAAAGAGCTTTAAGATATTTTGTCTCATTTATTCATTAACCCCATCACATGTTTGCCTACTATGAGAGCTTTCACTTTTATCTCCCACCAAGTTTCTGGTGTTAGCCAAAAGGCTGACAACTGCTTTGATCCAGCATGGCAAATTCTACTTTTTCCACACAAAAAGTTACTTTAGTTCACCCAAACAACCTTCCAGACTCAAACGGACAGCAGAAGTCTGTAAACAAGAATAACTTTATTTTAGATTCTTTAAAGATTTAATGATATACAAAATGTATACAGTATTATATCCTTATAACATTTTACCTTTCCCCGTCAAACATAAAACACCATTTAAACAGCTATTGTGTTCGTGCCTTAGGTCTGTATCTATAAGATACACTACTGAATAAAAAAATTATAGAGCTATATACTGCCCTTTTAATTAAAAATTACAAATTAGTACCTATGTAACAAAAAAAAAAATCGCAGCATGAAACTTCAGTTGGACAACAGGTTTTTTTTTTTCTTGCTGAATGCTCAACAATATTTGGGACAGTTAAATTACATTTTATTGGCATGAGGGTGCATTGCAATCTCCCGTACTTTACATAATGCTAATCCAACCCTAGTCTCTCTTAAATAAGTACCACAAATAACATAACATTAAAGATGTTTTCTACACAATTTTAAATACATTTAAAAGTTACGTGTACATTCTGGTTTGATATACTGGTTTTACGAGATCTTTGGAAGGCATAACTTCTGAAGCAGTCACTACGTACGAGGAAAAGCACTTCCAACTTGTGTTCTTACAAGGCAACTTATTTGGACCAGTACATACTATTTCTTCTATTAAATACGATTATACCAGTCTATCATGGCTTTGTTACTATTTGACAGTGACTTGATAAAATTGAAATGTATAAAACAAGAAATTTCATTATGCACAATTAGGGCTCTATTCCACCAAAAAACCAACCCAGCTTTACAGCCATGAAGCTGGATGCTGATTCAGGAGACTCTCTCTCTCTATTGGAACAGATCAAGTTCCTACCTTCAACCTCAGCCTACTGGCATCATATATACACCTCATTTGTCTCTGTCCTCTTCAAAAGGCCAGATTAAAAGACATCTGGTGAGAAAACATTAGTGGAACACTTCCAAAAACGCCCAAAGAATACTCTGGCGTTACAGAGGTAGGTGCTTTCTCCTGTCTTTCGCTGATTGACAGTAAGACAGCTGCCAAACAGACAAATGCTTTACCTTACAAACATCAACTCCCAAAATCCTTTTGGTTGAAGGTATATTGCACACCACAGGACTACAGAGAGAAAAATTCTCCACTAAACCAAAACGAAATTTAAAAAAAATAAACCTTCTACCAAAAAGCCCCTTTAAAAACGTATCTTGAATACTTGTCATCGTTCCACCTTTAAAACGATCAGCCACCAAGCTGTTTGCTGTACTTGGTTATCACAAGTTGTTGGGTCCTCAGGTTACGGACCAGGCAAAATTCCACTTGTAAGACAGCAATCCTTGTTTTGACATATCGTTCTTTTAATTATAGAGAAGGAAAGAGAAGTGACAACTTTGTGACGTTCCGTGAAGTTTGGATGAAGCCACTGATTTGGTCACATCATTAGAGCATCAGACGAATAGAATTAGCTGAATCGGATTCTTTGGTGCAGCTTCCAGGCTGAATTGTCAATTCAGGGGATTCATCCTGAGGAAATATGATCTTGTCAGGTGTGTAATCATTCCTCTTCAGGTCTGTACAAACAAAATGAAGTCATCGATTACTATTTCTTCAGCTAATACAATCAGTGGGGCATAACAGTCTTTCAAAGAACTGGGTACGCATATGTACTTATAAAGAAGAGTTCCTCAAGATGCACTGTGTCAGAGAAGGGTGTTTCCATCATACATGCAATTGGAAGCCTAAAACTTTGCTTTAGAAAGTGAGGAAAACCTCAGAATTATTTTATATATAGATATTATAGCAAGCATTGAGTCAATCTTCCATGGACATTGGATCCTTCTATGATCTGTGTTGACATTACCAGCATTTACAACTCAAATTTAAAATAAATGACATCTCTTCATGTAAGAAACAACCTGGAAGAGAAGCATGAAACAGGCAGGAATCATGCAAGTTGCTTATGTTGTTCTGCTGGAGTCTAAAAGCCTGATACAGAGAAACAACTTCAAGGTTTGAAGTGTAGTGTAGTCCGTGCAGCAAAAATATCTGGAATTGAAAAGTTCTAACGGACTGAACTCCTGCAAACCTAGACAGGTTTTTGAAAACAAACCAACCAACCAACCCAACCAACAACAAAACCAAACAAAAAGCCACAACAAAACCCCTCAAAACAAACACAAGCACCGTTTTGTTTAAAAAACTTGAAGGTTTGAAATCATCTGGACCTACCTTTCCTATTTTTCCTAGGATCCTTTATCAAATGGCACATCTTTTTAATAAGTAAAATTACAATACTGCTGTTTATTACTTATTCCACTTCCACAGCTTGACATAACTATTTCATTACAGGTCATACAACATTTCACGACATGAGCGTCTCAGAAGAAGAAATACAGCAACTCTTACCAGGAAGTTTAAGTTTCCTGCAGCAGGAATTACAGTGATGCTTTGCTCTGAAGTTTTTTATTGCATCCTCTCCCAGATTGGCCGGACCGAACACCATATCATATGACCTTAGAAATAAAGTGCACATAAACATGGGTTGCATGTGTTCTCTGGTGAAAATTTTATAATACTTCTTTTTAAACCCGCCTTTAACCTTACCTTTTTTCTCCAGCTTTTATCACAGAGGGATCGGTCAAATTTTCACCAACACCTTCAGACAGCACATGAAGAAAAAGTTAAATCTGATACATTACATAAATGCATTAATACTGAAAAGCCTTGGCATTCTTCACTAAGAGTTCTCAGATTCCCCAAGAATGAAAGCAGAAAAAAGAAACCCAACCCAAATGATACGTGAGATACTCTACCCTTATAAAAATTGCTCCTGAACAAGCACTCTGTACTTCTCAGATGTCTTCCATCTATTTTTACGTTTGCCTGCATTTCCTAACTTTAATTTTCACCCACAAGGAAGAACTTTCCTATATAGTTCTCTCAGCCAGAATATCCAACACACAACTCAGGATAAATACAGTTTACCATACTGGCACTACACAAATGTGCCAAAAACTGTTATTTTTTTTATGGTTCATATCACTAGGATAAGGTGTATATATTTATATTCCCTGTGTTGCTGTAAGATTTAATGCCACAGTCAAGCAATTAAGCTAGCGAAGAGTCTAGAGGACAAGTTTTATGAGGAACGGCTGAGGGACCTGGGATTTTTTAGTCTACAGAAAAGGAGGCTCAGGAAGACCTTATTGCTCTCTACAACTGCCTGGAAGGTTGCAGCGAGGTGGGAATTGGTCTCTTCTCCCAAGTAAGAATCAATAGGACAAGAGGGAAATGGCCTCAAATTGCACCAGGGAAATTTTAGACTGGATAATGGGAAAAATTTCTCCACTAAAAGGGTTGTCAAGCATTGGATCAGGCTGCCCAGGGAAGTGGTGGAGTCACCATCCCTGGAGGTATTCAAAAGACGTGGTGCTTAGGGACAGGGTTTAGTGGTGGACTTGGCAGTGCTAGGTTAACAGTTGGACTTGAAAGGTCCTTTCCAACCTAAATGATTCTATAATTAAATAAGACAACCATAAATTCAGATTAGTTAGACCAAGATCCACTAAATAATGCTTGTTATTGGTGTTCTAGGCACACAAATTCTTAATAAAATGCTAGCACAAGAGAAAAACCCACTTAGCATCCACCTTGGCCCAAACCCCGTTTCAGAATAAAAACATTACCTTGCAGGTCTAGTACCAGCAATTCTCCTCTTGTATACTCGTATGTCCAATGGCTGAAAGCTAGCATAACCTCCTCTAGCATGTTAGTGGGAATTATTTCATCACCGTTATTGTTGTTGTATTTTCTAAACTCTCCAGTCATGCACTCTTCAACTGCAAACCACTGGCCAGCAGAGTGGCAATATAACAGGAAAACCTCCAGGAACCTAGTAAAAAGCATTCCTAATGAATATATTTCTAAAATAAATGGCAAATATATCGTTAATACTAGATTTTTATTTGATTTACTGACAATTTAAATACTTTGAAACTATCATACAAAGTCTTTTATATTATCACGCTAGGGTAGAATCGGTGCAAAAAGTTATCAATAGAAAATATTGCCAACAATAATTCTGCTTGATACATTCACAGTTATGTCCTAAGATATATATACACCTATCAGTACCTTAATATATTTGATATCTTAATAATATATCTATTAACAACCCTGTGGGCATTCTTCTGTGTCAGAAGAAGTGCAACAGAATGGGAGTTTAAAATACACTCACCTCGGAGAGTACGGAATGGATTTGGGCTTCATTTGGTTGAAAGCAAAGGTGAGCTTCTGTGCCGCTCTCTGCTGCTGGATTTCCTACAATTCAAATCCATATTTCATTCACTGCATTTTTGTCAGGGGACTTTAAGGACCCCAAAAGGCAGCAGGAACAGTAACTGTCTATTCCCCCAAGACAGCGTAACAAATTACCTGCTTTTAAAATTAAATCTACATCATAATGGTTGGAGTCCTAATTAAAATAAACCACACCGGAGCAGAGTTTTTAATTCTTTAGCTCATAACGAACCCCAGACTAACTTTTTTTTTTTTTCTTTAATAAGTATATACGGGGGGGAGCAGGAAGAGGAGAAGAATTCCTGTTTAAAATAGAACGCCAGTCTATGTTTCATAACTGACAAGGATAAAACTTACTCTCAAGCACAAGTGTAACACAGTGTCCTCCTTATAAATACTTGACCAAGTGTTCACAACTTCAGGAAGAAAAGACTTGATGATGTAAAGATGTCCTGATTTCAGGATATCATATTCCGACCACGTGCATACTACTTTAAGAGCTCGACGTAAACCTCCTCCCATCTCCTCTTTACTTAGAAATTCAATTTTAGCACAGAGTCCCAGTTGTGACCAGGAAGACATGCTGTTGTTCAAGATGCTGGGAGAACTTTCTTCAAGGCGATACACAGTGACTGGTTCACCTATGTTAACAGAAAGCAATTACTGCGTTTAATTTTCCAAGTTTAAAACTAAAAGCGCTGAAAACACAGTTTGTTAGATTTCGACAGGCTGCAACATTAAGCTGCTACTCACATCCTGAATTCACAAAATAGTTAAACTACCCAGTGGAAGACACCTCTCCATCTTCTTTCATACAGCAGCAAAGTAGCACAGCAGTTTTGTCCTCTTAATTAGAACTATTAATGGCACTGCTCAAACAGCATTAAGTACACGGAATAAATATTTCTTTATACTTTTTATGAGTCAAGACAACTTAAAGGAATCCTTCCAGATAGCTTGTTATAAAACCTATTAGTACAGTATTAGCACAATCACTGTATCATCATTTCTGAGGACAGCTACAATTAAATCAAGATTTCATAATCAAGTGAGCTGCCCTAGAAAAGGTGTCATATTAATTTACATTTATGAGTGTTGCAAGACAGACACTAGGCTTCTTTTAGTTCACTGCAACTTTAGTTTCAGACTTGCTCACAGCAAGTGTGAACTCTGGCTTGATCATTCTATATTAGAAAGAATCTGTACAGGGTTTAGTTTTATTTTCTTCCCCAACCAGCAACGAGAAGTACAACTCTTACCTCTTGGAGGCACAGGAGTGAATGGAATGCTCTGTGATAATCTCATCAGGTTATTTCTTTCTACAGCTAGAGGAAAATTACAGCATTTATTAAAGTGTAAGTCTCTAACAAATGTCATTAAAAATATGAACATTAGTTCAGAAGAGGGACTGACCTGAGTAATAGTAATTGATATCCATGATAGGCTTGAAAGGAGAAGCAATGCCTGAAAAGAGATTTTTTTTTAAAAAAGGAGATACTGCTTGCTGCCTGTATTGTGTATTAAAATTACCACGTGCAAAGAACACTTGCCAAGTAAGTGTAAACCAAGAAAAAGGTTTACTGTGCAGAAGATTAAGTATTATGCTTAGCTCTTCAGTACCTCGGGGTAGAAGTGTAGTGCTCAGTGGTAGGATTTTTGGTTTATGTTTTATATTTATATTTTGCCCATCACCATATTGATGAACATGCTTTGGAAGCACTCTGACAGCAGAGGTAAGAACAGCCTGTTAGTACCTCAGCACTTCTGCTTCCAACCAATTTTAAAAATAAAATAAAATAAAAGCCACGAGGCTTTGCTGCCAGCCTGCCTGGCTGGTGTTTAATACTGCTGCTCCATCAGGGTTGGAAGGAGACCTATTGTGAATGGCAACAGTTTGCACTGTAGCCATCAGTGGTAGGATTTTTTTTTTTTTTTTTTTTACTAATGTGTCTATTAAATTACAAATTATCAGTAGTTGAATACATTCTCATACAAGACCAGAACAGTTGCTTATATGAAAAGCTCCCAGCTTGGTGACAGCAGAAACAAACTTACCGTTCAACGCATCATCTTCAGACGGCCTGTGAAATGCCACAAAACCAACAGTCATTACTTCTTAAAAACTTGCACTGTATTCACCGATTTTGACACCTCGTCCTAGGTCACCTTGTTAGCCCCACAGTACTGCTTTTATCCTATTTTTCAAGGGCAGTACAGGTTTCTTAATTACAAAATAGTAATGGGAGGCTGTTAAGTAATCTCATGTTTTTAGAGCTACGCTTTAAATACCACCAAGTCACGCACAACATTATGTAAAGTTTGCATCACAAGAGCTCATTCCCACAGAGGTGCTTTAATTAAAACTTGTTCACAACAGCTTACCCTTCTGTTATCAGATTAATAATAAGGTAATGGCTTTAACAGTTAACTCAGGGGATAATTGTTAACAAGAGCAATGTCTGCACAGTTTCAGAGGTGGTTTGCAGTTTGAAAGGTTGGGTAAAGACCTTTACCAGGAAGCTAGCTCCTTAATAAGTGTCAACACAGTCATTTTCATTTAAGAGCATGTTTTGCCCTCTGACATGTGACCCCATTCATCTAAATAGAACCTGTCAAAGCATTCCACTGAACACATTCAGTTATTTATTAGAAAAAAAACCCTTAAACCTTGTTTTTTCATTAAATGCACCTGAATGCTACTATAGCCAAAGACAACAGTCAAAACCAAATCAAAAACCAGAGTAATAAAATTGCTCCGTTAGTAGAAAGCTTACTTACATCTGACTGCTATTTGAAGGTCTACCTTGTAACCAATCCTTTAAAACAAAGGAGAGGAAAAACAAAGGTTTCAGTTTTGTATGAAAAACACGGTATATTTAATGGGAGGTGGGGTGGTAATGTGTTTTAAGATCTTACAGTACAGCCTGTTTATCAGAAATACTTCACCAGGCTGTACTGAACTGTAATCGAATGGGAAGGCTCCAATATAAATGAGGAATGGTAATTACAATTAAAAGAATAGATAAGGCTATAGATTCACTACTGTTCTGTGGATTATATCAATCGTTATTTTCATTAAAAGTTGTGTTTTTTTCCATAAACAGGAAGCAGCATGTTTCCACAATATGCACGATACGTAGTAGAAAACATGGACAACTACTTCCCTCAGGCAAAACAGGTTCCCTTCTGTTGCCTCCTTGAACAAATGAGACCACAAACCAGTATTATTCTTTATACAATATGTTTCTTCTCCTTTATTTATTCAGTTTCCGCTTAACAACAACAAAAAAAGGCAGATACAAACCGTCAGTAAGGCTGCTTTGGAATCCACTTGCTGAGTGTCATCACTCGACGCTCTCCTGCTCTTGCTGTACACTACGAAGAGATTCACAATTGCACAAAGAACAGCGTGTCTCGTTGTTACTTACCTATTTCCCAACTGAGTGAGCAACTCTGCAGCTTAATGCGGCTCTCAAAAAAAGCTCAATCCGCAACTATCTTTATCTTTACAAGTTTCCAGCACAGTCCTGAACTAGATCACTTAGCTTTTTATGACTTGCTATCTGTAGCAAATGCAAGGTAACAGAATTAAGCTGGCATGCCCAGGAGAACCACAGTGAAACACAGGAGCAGATTCAAGTAGCACCAATCATTAAAATATTTCAAGATGCTTCAACTTAGTGTTTTTCCTTTGTATCTTCTTAAATATGAATTATCAACACAATTTAACGATAAAATTAGGTGACTCGAAAAGACAATGCACTTACATTGCTCTGAATGGGCTGTCAGAGGGTCAGTAAACCCACCGCAAGAACTAGATTGTCTTAGACCACAGTCAGTTTGAAGACCCTACCAAAAAAAAAAAAAAAAAAAAAAATGTTTTCAAATTCTGCTCTTCTGGCACACAGTCTGCCCAATTTTCTTTTCTAGCACTACCTAGGATTTTTTTTTTTTTAAACTTCTGGATGTACCTCAAACACCTAGCTGCACAAAAATGTACAAGTTGAGCGCATAATTCAGTTAAAATGCTCTTCACAGCAACTATCAGCTCTAATATTTTCACGCACACATTAAGACTACTGACCCATACTGAAAGAGATCTTTTAAAGAGAACGTTACAATAGGATACAACTACATAAACCTCCATTACACTGGATCTCTACTAGCACTAAGTTCAGCTGTTCTGTCACGTGCCTCTGTTAGCTATCAACGCTCATTCAAGAACATGGCTTTGGCAGAAACTAAAGTTCAGTTTGAACCCATTGAAAATAGGAACAAAATCTAGAGAAGTCTTGCCACATTGAAACCTCTAGTTTATGAATGAAATTTCCTTATGGACGTATTCCTCAATAATATTTACATATTTTCCCAATATCTACTGAGATGGGTCAGCTTTTGACAACAAATTATTTCTTCTGCAAAAAAGAAGAAAGGCAGTTTTGTGACAAACTAGAACTACACGTAGACAGGCACAGGGCTGGAACATTCCTCACAACCAGCCTATTAATTCCAATGGTTACCTGAATAAAATGCAAAAAATTCAAGATTCTGAAGAACACAAAACTGGAACTTGGAATGCTACGCCCTGCTTTTCATTCCAAGATTTGTAACAGTTAGGAAATTGTTACCACCCTTTTTCACCCCTTCCCTCTTAAGGAATACATCCGCACACACCTAAATGCATACACACAGGCACGTGTATACACCTCTGTGTGTGTGTAAGAGAGTGTGTGTGCTCATATATATATGCAAGAAAGATTTTCTTTACATCCCCAAACATAAATACTTCACTGGAACGCAACACAGAGAATGCACCTGCTGAAAGTGTCTTCTGAAGACCCATTTTTAGGTCTATATGCATTTCAGTGTTCAGCATACATCTTCAGCATCTTACCATCAATGACTGTAGTGCCTAAATGAAAGGTAAGAATCAAACCAGTCCCACCAGTTAAGATGGGACAACTCTATAACTAAGTGTCTAAGAACAGCGATACTGTCTGGCAATGCTGCTGGAGTCTGCATCCCAACAGTACCAAACACTGGAGCTATTTAGACCTACATCAAGGGAGACATCCAGCTGTATTTGTACAAAAGTTCAACTCTACAGATTTTTTTTTCTTTTTTTAAATCACAACCAGGGTTTATATATATTTTTAAAAAAAAGTCATAAGCAGGGTTTACTTATAGATAATGATATAAGAAAACAGAGTTTCCCTGTCTTCACTGTAAAGAATACGTTTTGTATCTGGTGAAAATAATGTCTAAATAAATGGAAATCTTGACTTACTTGAAGTCTGGTTGTCTCTATGCCTTCCAATATAGCTTTTTTGAAGTCTTCCTGTTGCTCCTATTAAAAAAGAATAAAACCCAAAGCAAACTGTAAACATTATTACAAAAAAAACCCCAAACAAGCCCACAACAAACCCACAAAAAACCCCCAAACCTGCCAAAAATACAGACACACAAAAGCCTTTTTGGTCACACATTATACTTATCAGAAGGTCCAGAACATTGACATTACAAATGGTCAGGATGCAATTCTCGTCAGATTCTCCCCTGAATGAGGGGTAACTGCAAATGGTAACTTGTATTTACTAATTTATCTTAATAGCTACAGTGAGAAAATTAGCTTTTTTCTGTATATACTATAGCGCTTGGAGGACAGGTTTGTTACAATTGATAACTTCCCATTTAGTTATCTTTATTATTCTTTAAGAAAACGGAAATGACACATCATTTTAATTTGACAAGTTTACTAAAAAGGCCTTTTCTTCTTGAAGCATGATGAACAATTTTTGTCACTTTTAAAAATCATATACACCATCATCTCACTCTGTAAAGTATCACCTAAACCACTGAAATCTTCCTAAATGCTGATCTTGAAATTTATGAGTGTGAAATGATTCATTTAATACTAATTACAGATACATAATTTTATCTTAATTCGCAGTTATAGTCATCTCAGCTTTCATAACCTCAGATCTTGTTCAATATTGCATTAGTATATTATGAGGCAACAGCACTCGATGTGCAGTTAAGGTTGTATGACTTTTCACTAGGATTTTTTTAAATCATGAAACAGATACACATTCCTTCTGGGCTGCATTTTGCAAGTTCTTTGTATTTACACCTTTTCAAAATATATTGCGATGTTACAGTTCAAAAAAAAAAAAAGTTATCCCCATTCCCATGTTTGACAACGTCTTCCATGCTTACCTCAATATCAGAACTCCTTTCTTTAATTTTGCTTGCTGCGTCTTTAAACCGCTGTAACTCCATGCTGTCTCTGTGACCTTTGACACAGTGAATTCAAAAAGAGTATTCAAAATCAAAGACAACCTCCAGTGGTCTGACCATGCCAATAGTGTGCATCACCACAGCAAAGGGTTACAAACCACCTAAGTCCTGTGTGCCTGTTAGCGCTAGAGAAAGACTTTTCAAACACGCTAAAGTAAAAAAAAAAATAAAAAAAATCAGTGTAACAAAATAATATGAAACTATTGCTTTTCCCACATTACCACAATTCAAAAAGCTAAACTAAAAATTTAAATTTTAACTCAAGTGCATGCTCCTCACATGAAAGGAACAAGGGCAGGCTGAATTACAGTACTTTTATGTACGACAAATGAAGGAAAAGCAGACAGTTTTCTTGAGGTAGCTTTTACAATATACCCTTCATGCTTCCAGCTGCAAGAAACACTTTTCTGAATTTTACCAAGCACGTGGTTATATAATGAATGAAAAATCTACTTGGCTTCACAACAGAAAGCTGCACCTTAGCACAAGTTTTATAAAACATGGACGGCAAGAATGAAGAGTATGTTCTAAATGCTAGTGATGTCAAGAGGACCATACACTGAAAATTTGGCTCCAGTAAAGTAAGTATAGTTAGTATTCAAAGTTATTAGTGGTAAAGTACATTTAAAGATTAGATAAGAATTATTCAATTGCTGTCCATTATTTCCGTTTAGTCTTGCTTTCTGAATTAAAAAAAAAAATGTTTTCTTTTTTTAAACCGTGAGGAAATTATAAACAAATAGCTAGTGAGTGTAGAAATGTGTAGATACTCTTCCTACACATACACAAATCGAAAAATGCTAGTGCATGTAGGTAACTTCTCAGAACTCCAAGATTCACAACGGCGGAATAAACTCTTGTCTAAATATTTAATTTTTTTACATCCCCAACAAGCCTTTGGAAAACACTGAGACATCCCTGAACAACTGGGGCAAGACAACACCTCTGCAGGTAACCTGACGGCTCCAGATTGTGATCTTCTGCTATACACTAAGTGTACTTAAAGCATTATCTACTCGACAGAAATCAGTTAGTAAACCCACACCTGTGTTTTGCAATGAATCTGCCACTGTTTTACCATTCAAAGATGCAGATAACGCTAACCAAAACCGTGCACCTTTTTACTGTTAAGCAAAACTTGAGGGAAGGCGTAATGCTGTATTTAATAAAAGGACTTTGGAAACTTCCAAAACAACTGCCAAAAGATACATTAGCCTAGGCAACAGTGGAAGATCCCAGTTACAACAGTGTTTAGAAACATAGTATAGGAGGATCCCTCAGCTCGACACAGATACCACAAAGATATTTGTCCAGGATTCCATCAGCCTGTCTTCTGTAATTACGTCAAGAAATAGACAATATTTTTGATTTATGCAATGAGAAGGTAGGAGCTTTATAATGAGTCACAAAAAGTTTGTCTACAATGCCCATACCAAGTTGTAGAGCTGCTAATTGCACAAAACTGCTATACTCAACAACTGGCTAATGTTTTTCAGAAAAAAATATTGTCTATATGACAGAATTATAAAGAAATGATAATTTAAGTAAAAAAAAAATTCAAGCAACATAGGGAAATTAGAGATGTTAAAAGCATGAAAAAGCAGAGCAAAATGGTAGAATAAAGTCACCTGCAACCGGAATACACCCAAAATACTATACAATTCTTGGTAAGTCAAACCTTGTGGCTTAGATTTGGTCCACAGTTTATGAAGTAGTCCCATAAGGATGTTAGAACATAAATCTTGGTTTTGTAGTTCCATTGCATGGACATGCTGACTTTTGGAAAGTTCATCTTTAAAATTCAATTTTCCACGTGAGCCGCCACAGTTGACTGTTGACATCAAGTCGCCAGTTGACAAAGAGAACTTCATTTGGGGGTTGTTCTTCAATAAGTTGACAGAGGACTGGTGATCACATTTGTCAACTCTGCAGCTGTAGTTATCATTAGTGTCACTCTCATCATGAATAAAACCACAATTAACGTATCCTCCATTTTCAACACAAGGTTGGGTGAAAGCAAGGCAAGCAGAGCCAGAAGCAAGAGGATAAGAGCAGCTAATAATGACTTCAGGACATTCAGAATCTACTTTGTTATACTTACCCACAAATGCACCAAATTCTACATTATTATCTCCTTCTGTAGCCTTAGAGAAAACAGTCTCTTCGTGCTTTGCTGAAGAATCCAGCTGACTTTTGCAACTGGGCCGAGACGGAGTGCTAACAAAAAATTTAGCTGTTGGGGATGTTACATGTGGCATGCTGTTGGATGAGTTGCCTAATTTTTTACTTTTACCAATGGATTTTGAGATCACTGCAGCCTGTATTCGTTGGCGAAGTTCTGGAGGGGAAACAGCATTTGAAAATAAGGCACTGCCTGAGGAACCTGCCTCTTGAAAGTTTATTTCTTCTCTTCGGGGAACTGGAGCTAACTCCTGACCAATTGTCTTATGTTGGGCTTCTTTTTCATCACGTATAGAAATGTTACAGAGTAAAGCATTATTACTTTCAAGGCCTCCTTGTGGAAAAGAACCAAAGACATTTCCAATGCTGTGCTTTTTCCACACAGAAGATCTTAGAGAGCCATCCTCAATAAGGTTTTGTGCCAAATGTTTTGAAATGCTCAATTCCCGTGTGATTTCATTATGAACCTTGCTAGCTTCCGAAGCTTTCTGTGCAGTCAGTGTTTTCAGAGTATCCACAGTTAGAGCAGAGAGGTCCTGTAGGTGGCCAATCTGTGAATCTAAAGACTGTAATGACCTTTTTATGTAGTTGACACGATCACCAACTTCCTTTATCTGAATGCACATTTGTTCCACCCTAAGAAAAATCAAAATTATGAAGCAGCTATTGAAAAGCATTTTTCTCAATATGCAAAAGAAACATCTCCGTAACCCTTTCTGCCCATTTAATCAGGAAAAATCTAAGAAATTTCAGGATGTTATACACTATAGTATTGGACTGTTTTGTAATACAACATTTGTACAAACTTCTGAATGACAGAATTTAACACACACATCAATAGAGGGCCTACAGTAGTTTTTCAAATTTATCAGTTTATCAAAACACCGTGAGAAAATCAATAATACAATTGCCTCAGCTTACTGAGTGCCGCTACAGATCACAAAGCATCAATCACATCATCGGTTTCCGCATAGCAACAGGAAAAACATCGTCTAAAGTTTGCATAAATCCTTATGTTCTTGAACTGCATTTTACCCCTCTTAAAGCACAAAAACCTGCAAAGGTTCTGAGCTTCTCTATTCAGAAATTTGTAAATATTCTACCGTTCAAATGTGACTCGAATCCTCTCCTCGCTTCCAGAATGAAATTTATCATCCTTTTCATTGAAATACATCTCAACACACAGCTCTTCAAAATCATGAAGTTTCTTTTGATCTTCTTCTGTCAGGAAGAGTTCTAAAGAGAGATTACACAGTTCAGTAAGATGACACATATGCAGTGAAGCAGTACAGATGCTGGAAACTCATAGTCACAACTTTACAAAGGGTGTTAAAAATAAAAAACAAAGCAAACCCAACAAAAAAAACACAAGATCCAAGACCCTTCTTCTCATCTTGCTAGAAAAAAGTTCAAAGTCAAAATTTCCACTAAAATAAAAATAGTAATTCTGAGAGGATCTGCACATATCATTCCTTATGTTCCTACCCTCCAATGCCTTTTAATTTGAGGCAGAAGCTAGATTCCTTAGCTGGATTTTATCATCTGTGGAACATATTTTTTTTCTTTTTCAATTTTCAAAGGGTTTCCAGCAACAACAGAAGTTTTCCAGAATGAAAAAAATTCTTTCCCCATTAACACTAACAGGAAATCTAATCTTGGGTTTTTTTGTTTGTCGGAAGTTAGTTAGGAGTGGAGCTTTCTAGGGTCTGTACATTATACCCTTCATAAAAACACTGAGCCTTTGAACAGAATTAAGTCTTAATATTAAAAACATGGTAAATTAAGACCTACTTCAATTTTCTTGACAATATACATTTCAATCAAGAACAGAGCACTTTTCTGACAGTTTGATTTAACCATATCAAAAAGGTTACTGCAATTTTTTGGATAATAGCTGTTCATACTTGGCCCATCCGAAGTCTTGTCTGTCTTTCTTCTTTTACATATACAACAGAACAGGGAAGCCATGTGGCTAAGAATAATAAGTGGTGGAGGCAGAACAGGTTTTTCATGGTAGGCCATAATGAAATGATAGCGTTGATACTTCCACACAATGTTTGAAATTGCCTTGACTTGTAAATACACGTTGCTGAAAGGGAACAGAAAAGTATTAACACAAAAAAGTGGGTTTTGGGGTCATCAGAGGGTCTGTGTGGAGGAGGTTGATGTTTGGGGGTTGTTAACACTTTGATAAAACCTTGAATTCTGAAGCTACTTAAGTAAGAGACAGATATTTGGTTTTTACTGCAAAATTATTTCAGTGGAAGTCAGAAACACATTCAAGAAAACACCGTGATCCAAAGCAAGGAGAGGGTTAAAAAATTCTCATCTGTTAACATAGAAATAAATTACACCGAGAAATAAATTACACCGAGATCAAATTTCAAGTTCGCCAAACAAACAGAAAAATATTTCTAACTAAACCCAGATTTTCGTATCAGACCACATTAATTCTACAGCCTGCCATTCTTCAGTATTAGTGAGCTGCTTACTCCCTTAAGTCAAACACTTGCAGACAACTTTAAAGACAATTTTCTCTACTACAGTTCAACTCAACCAACTACAAAATGTTCGATGAATTTAGGAACACCAGTCCATACACAGATGAAGAAACAATTTTGTTGGTTTTCTGCCAAAGAGAAATTATAAAATGCTTTCAAATTCTCCAAAACTTCTGACTCCCCTGGCCTCATAGATTTGACCCATACCAGTCACATCACACACTTCCCTACTTAAGTCACTGGTTTGCAGTGAGGAGGAGACGAAGATCAGCTTTAGAACCTGAAAATACTCCCAGCAAATGGGATGGCTTTGAACTGGCATCAGTTCTTCTAATCTTGTCATTTTATTGCAGTGAAATAGAAGCTTATCAAAGGATTAGTAAAAATTAACAATTCTCCATATACTCACTTGAAAAACGCAATAAGGAGATTAACCATAATTATGTACTGTACAAAGAGGTAGACAGCTTGAAGAAACGGGGTCAACCATGTTCCTGGGCCACAGAGATGAGCAACCTTTTCATCAGAATTATTTGCACATACTGTGTTGGGAAAAAAAAAAAGATACAGAGAAAATATGTACAACTTTTAGAACATCCAAGCAGGTACAGAGGGAAATAGAAAGACTGCAACAATTAACTATCTGGTTCTGCAATTCAAAAGGTCTCCATGCATTTAGGATTATGGTAGAAAAATACAGGAGACACAGTTTGTGGTTCATACTATGGTATAATTGTATTATCAGATTTGAAAAGCATAATACATTGCCACAAAAAATTTTGGTATGACAGCTGTGGGGGAAATTCCAAAATTTTGCTAGAAATAGCCTCGTAAGAAGTTGTGATTAAGTAGAGGTTTCATTCAAGCTTTACAAAAGATAATTATGTAGTAAAGAAATTATACAGCTGCAACTCACAAAGAAGAGATAATACAATTAACAGAATCAGTGTTGACAATAGCGGGCAGTTCATTTCTTAAAACTAGAATTTCGTAAGACCTTGAGTAGATCTTATCAGAGTAAGTTTTCTCCCTCCTTGCTTCGAAACCGTAGTGTCTTACCATCAATTTCATAGGCATACACTTCACCAAAAATCATCCAGTATGGATGAAACACAATATCTCTAGCAAGAGTCCAAGAGGGTGCCTCATCAGGATACAGTATTGCCTTCCTGGGAACACCAAAACTAAGTAGTACAAGTGCCATAATCACCACAATGTAAAACATGTTGGCCACCTATTAACACACAAAAAAAAAAGTCAGTTAAACCACAAGGTCTTAATTATGATTTTGCAACTTTAAACACTTTTACAGTGACAGTGTTTATGTACACTTTATGAATTCTATGTATTATATAAGGAAAACAGTCTAGGACACTTAGATTTCAGTCAGAAATTTTTGTTAAATAACAAACTCTGTAAAAAAATTTTGTTTTCTTCCTGTACTTTCTTACAGTATATTTAGTATCCTCAGCCAAAGGCAACTGAAAGTATTTCCTTTGTAACTCAAATAACTATTATGTGGATGAGTAGCAGCTGATAAACATTCCTTTCTACAAGCACTCAAGAGCTGCACAAAACGCAGAGGGAAGAGGTAGTTTCCCAAGGGCCAAAACACAGAACCAATGCCTCTTGCCAGAAATCAAAGTGAGAAATGAGCCATTTGATGCCCTCATTTTTACAGAATGACAGGGTTCAACTTTGTAGGAACCATTTTATAGGGGGAAGAAAGACAAACACCCCCTTCCATCTTTGTATATACAGTTCTCAAACCTTAACTTTTTTTTTTTAAAGTTAGAATAGCTCAGTGACAATAAAGCTATGTATTCTTAAATGTGAACAATCTGAATATTTTTTTGTGCGAGGAAAGACAAAAACAGAGACACGATTTAGACCCAGTTTTCCACAGCACAAAACACTTGCCCTAGAGAGCACAAAGGCAACAAAACCAAGTCTCAGACCCAAAAAGGAAGTAATGTTAGATGAATCAAAAAAAGGTATCATCATATTCAAGTCTCTGACATCTAAGAATAAAACAGACCAGAGAAGGAAGATTTGCCAGTTTTTTTTACAGATATGTGACAGAGAAAGCTCCATAATAATAAAGGAAGCCTTCTAACCAGTGTCTGTTTTGCAGCATAGTAAGTTATATTCCAGCTAGCTAATTCTGCACACTGAGCTGTTGACATACAACACTAACCTTTTACTAAATAAAACTCTGAGAAAATTTGTAAATGGATGCAGCAAGAAAAATGTAGTTCAGTTGGGGGGAAAAAAAAAAAAAAACAACGTAACAAAAGCAGTACTTACCATTTTCCCAATCATCATAACGTAAGGGCCAGCCTGTTGATTTACAGCTAGAAAATCCAGTAATCGCACATACCAAAAAATTATATTGAGACAGTATGTTATTCTTCCAGCAACAAAGACATAATTTTCTCTGTAAGTGTTTTCGCCAAAATTCCCCTTTGCTCCAAATCTTAACGCAAACCCAATGAAGAAAGTGACAATGGCAACTGTGTCACTGATGTTGAAGTAATCACTGAACCACACTTTAATCTTCTGATTAATCTTCCCAGCTTCTGACATAAAAACCTGCAACAAAAATAAGTCGGGTCTGCTCACATTTATTGCACATGGACTAACACTCAAATATAGGAATCACTAATATTTTTACACTTGCAAAAATAAAATATCTATTCAAATGGATAATTCTTTTACATTGTGGAATCAAAACCAGCATTTAACTGCATCAGCCTCCCAACAAGGACAAGGAAAATGCATGTTTCGTTCTGTCTGAACAATATGAAAGAATTTTGGGTTTGAGTTTTTTTGGTGGTGGGTTTGGGTTTGTTTTTTTTTTTTATTTGGGGGCAGTTAGTTACAAAAATGAGCCCTGCTTTCTGCACCTGCAGTTGGGCCAGAGATACCTGTCTAATGAACTAACTTCCTCTCTCCCTTAAAAATTCTTATAGAACGTCTCAAAAGTCTCTTGCTGAGCAAACATCGTGTTTCATATTGTGATAGCTATCCTACCTTGACAAATCTTTTATGTTTTGCCATCTTGGTCATGGCATAGTAGAGTCTGTCTGACACTAATAGATAAATACACATTTCACCCCTCAGAAAAGCAAGGTTGTTTATTTTATTACAATTGGGGGGGGGGGGGGGGGG
>NW_020799112.1:18646479-18689302 GCF_003259725.1 Athene cunicularia
TTTTTGTTAAATAACAAAAGAAAAAAAAAAAAAAAATTGACCAGGATGTCACTGCCAGTTCCTTGAAATTTAGGAGGAAAAAACCCACCTCATTTTAATAGACCTCTATCTCTTCCCCATTGGAAGAAGAAAAGCAAGCTAAGTCCAAGCAGTAGGCCAAGAAACACCGGTATTGAAACTAGCAGCCTATACCAAAATTTAAGATAAAGGTATTACATCATGTACTCTGATGCTTGAAGTTTCTTCAGGTCTCTTGTTTATAAACAGAGTTTAAAGTATACTGTTTTAACTGACAAAGAAAACTAAAATCCCAGATTATTACAGGCATACCTCACGAATTTTCTCAATTGCTGATGTGAAAATGTAAGCAATAACAATCCATTCTTGAACAGACGGTAATTCTTCCATTTTTACAAGAACCACAAATGTGTAGAGCATGAGGAATCCTAAGTATGCCAACTAAAAAAAAAGCAATGAAAATTAGACATATAATTACTGAAGGCTTATTTATAGATGTGCGTGGAATCCTTTGATGTGGTATACAATAAAAGCTTCAAGTATGATTGCAAGTACTATATTTACCCATTTAAGCAGACAAGTTATTATTTATTGGGGGATCCAAACATTTTCTTCTTAGAAGAGGAAAAATAGCTGTAATAAGCTATTTATTGTTAGCAAAGCTTTGTTCTTATTACAGCTATTTCTCCACTAATCCAAATTTTAGTTTCTATTACAGTAATCTAAACAAAGCTGTGCATGAATACTTTAGCCTAAGAAATTATGATAGAATTCCTGCTAGCAAATGATGAAATTAATTACTCAGGTCAAAATAAAAATGTTCATGCTAACTACTCCCTTAGCTTTAGCGAAAAAATTTATAAAATTTCAAACCTAACATCACAAACTTTAAAAAAAACCCAAACCATGGGAGCACTGCATATGCAATTTTTTCCAAAATGAAGTACTTCTCATTTCCAGCTTAGCAAGGTAAGGGGTTTTTTGTTTGTCTTTAAAACAGTGCTTAAACTTTGGTTCAGGTCACATCATTACATGCTGAGAAAAGCACCCCAAAATCTGCACTAGATTTCCAAATAAAATACACGTTACACTGAAGAAAACTCACCGTATTAAACCAAAATTTCACAATTGGTGCATGATAAAATGCATAAAATTTCTGTGTAATTGGAAGTCTTTTGGGTTTTGCTGGAGTCTCCATATCATGCTTTTCTAAAGTACTGTCCAAGATCCTTACTTCTTTAAACACCTCCTAAAAGGAAAGGACTGTTACTTTCACATGCAGAATTACACGCTTTTGGACACTCATTTTAACTCTTGCTTGGATTTAAAAATGTAATAATTATTTAAGTTCAAAACACTGTTTTTACTGTCTCCCCCTGCCCCACATTACCATAGGTATTTCATCTGCTGCATTCTGGAAGTTGTTTTCACTGTCATCCATTGCCATCTGATGTGCATCTTGAGATTGAGGAATATGTGACATTTCAGCCTTGGTCTTATATTCCAACAGCAGTATAGCAGGAGGGAGTAAAATACTCAGTATCACCTAGAAATGATGAAGACCAAGTACAAATAGTTCACAGCTACATTAAAAATATCAGAACACACCAACACACAGAATATCCTCTGAAAACATATTATCCAAATTGCACTTGATTGTTATTGAGGGGGGAAAAAAAAAATTGTAGAAAATAATTAGTTATTAATTATACATACACTTAAGAGACTAAGATCACATATACAGAGCATTCCTTGACTTGAAGATACAGGAAAGGGGAAGAATCAACAAATTCCAAAACTAAAAGCCACTAGAAAGAATGTACTCCAAGCCTGAGGGTCCAGAGATGTTCTGTTTACACTCTGTTCTTTAATCCACTCCCAGAAACTCTGGAACTGTGTACTATCAAGGTATATTTAAGAAGCATATGCAAGTGGAGGTTGTGGTTTTGTTGGGGGTAGGAGGGGTGTTGTTTTGGTTTTTTGGGTTTTGGGTTGGTTTTTTTTCAATTTATGGTAGAAAAACAAGCTAAGGTATGGATGAAGAGAATAAGCGAAAGCTATTTATTGTCATTAGCCTGTTAGAACGCAAGCAAGGAAATGGTTAACCAGTTATCAAAGAGGATTTTAGTAGATGACAAGTTAAATGATGCTTGTAGATATTTTGTAGGAAAGTTTTCTTCCTTTGTATTCCTAGCAACACTACGTTTGGGTACATCATCTCAAAGAAATATGCAACTTCCCATTTTGGTTCAATTGCTCTGTATCACGAAGGGCACCACTGGAAAACCTATCCCCAATTTGCCTGCCCTTGTTTCATTCTGTGCCCTGCTTTTGCTCAGTTTCTTCCTCCAAAATAGGATATACACAAAGCTTTTCTACATCAAGTCTTATGAGCTGCCTGAAAAAAGCCAAAACGCAGGTAACTATATTCTTACAGCGGGTTTTCTGTCTGTTAAGGTTTTTTACCACTATGTTTTTAGTAGTGGATTAGTATTCACATAGTCTCTTTAAGCCTCTGATTAAAGGCTACTTGCCTGATTTTTGCCTTCTATATTTCTGTACCTTATTTGAAAAGATAATAGAGTGTCAAAAGAAGAGTTTGCAATAAATTATTCCAGTTTTGATTATGTTATAGGAGACTGTTTTACAGGATTTATTAACATAAGCTATGGCTGTGAAAGCTTTATACTAATAGCATTTAAACACACGCTTTATTCTTTCTATTTAAACACAAATTTCATTGATCCCTTTTTTACACTGAAACAGTGCTTACTTTGTACCATGAATTCTTCCTCATGTTCAGCCTTCCCATCCACATATCTGATAACAACATCTGTGTACAAGTATGTGCTACAAACGGACGAAGTCTTGATGACACTGCTAGCTTCAGACAAGTTGAGTTGCTCCAGTTTTTAAGCTCATAGGTTAGTAATTTCATTGCCATAGTTTCATCTTGTCGGAAGGACTGTTCCAAGAGTTCAACTGCCAACTGACCAAACTCGCTAGAAAGAAGAAAAAAATCAACAAAACAAAATTTAGTATCTATAGAAATGACCTTGAGCTTACATTGAATTTTCTCGTACAATCAAATTCCCAGCAGCACAATTTGAAGGGACTACTGCCTGTCCATTCTGTACAGATATACTGTAATTTGTGACTACAACATGTGAATCCATGACTTCTATTAAAAACACATACAAGCTACAAACAGCTGTTAAAACATGCAAGGAAATTACATGTTAAGGAAATGGCACATTCAGTGTCATCATAACCATAAATCATGACTTTTACAGCTCTCAGAGAGCAATATCTAATATAAAACTTATACTAAAGTGCCGCTTAATCCTTTTTGAAAATCCTTTTGTCTTCAAGTGTGCTAAGAGAACAGTTTGGGGTTTGTTCATATACAGCCCACCACTTTTATAATAAATTTCAAGAAGAGATCTTTAACGATATAAATGTAATTTACTTGGAATACTGTTTCAGCTCTTCTGAAGTGTCATCAACAAGGTCGCTTTGTTTTGCTTCATATGCCATTGACCGGTAGACTTTACAAGCAACTAAGGCTTTTGCCATGGACTCCTCCCCATGCTGCCAGAAGAAAAGGGCCATCTTCTGCCTCTTCATTAGCACCGCCCAAAGTAACAGCTCGTTGAGAGGGTAAGCAAATCGTCTCGTTTCAGGATCATCTATGTCTACTATTTCATCTTTGGTTCTTTTCTTTTTTCCCTCTTCTGCACCAGTGTCAATCTTTTTTTAAAAAAAAAAAAAAAAAAAAAAATCAGAAAGTTACATTTAAATCTCTAAACTTGGTCATTACATAACTTGAAATAAAATTCTGAGTGATCCAATATCAAATTATATATAATTATAAAAAGAAAAAAAAAAAACATTTCTGAAGACTTGAAAAGCAGCTGGAACTTTTTTTTCCAAAAACTTCAGTTGAGTCCAATTCATTTCAATAACAGGGAGACTGAATTATTTTGATTTATGGATCAAACGAAAAATATTTAACTAATATACCTACATACAAATGAGGAAACTCGTGGAGGCCGCTTAGAGTAACACATGGCCAAAGCTTGCTCTGTCTACAAAGCCGTGCAAGTCCCCGCCCCGTTGCTAGAACTGTGCCAAAAATAAGCTTTCTGCTCCCTAACATATCAAAGTTTATCCAGAAGACTACTACACAGAAAGATAAACACTCTTTACAGAATGCTGTAAGCATGCTAGACAGTTTATAAAACAAGCACAGAAGCCAGACTGAAATTCCAGCTTTACCCAAGTCAGTAAAACTGCTGCTACTCACACTTCAGTGGCACTTGGATTTCAACCAGGTTCTCTGCTCTTAGCTACTTAAAAATAAACCCCACCACGTTCCCCTCACGCCCCCCTACCTTTGGTTTGTATGGCTGCGCTGTTTTGATGAAGTGATTATGGCGCATTTTTTCTTTTTTATCTGCACGGTTACCAAAAGTTTCATGGCTTTTACACATCTGAGGAGTAGTATTGGAAGGATTGCGCCCAGACCGCTGTAACAAAAATAAAGGGAAGGGGCTTGGTTTGGTTTCTTTAACTCTTTACTTACTCAGCATTATAAAATCATCTGTTTATAGCTAGATACTTAGTTGAGCAACTGAACAGTTCCTTTGCTACTGAAACAGTGATGAACTTGTATAACAGCAACAACCAGAATTTTCACAAGATATTTAACAAGTTTTTTGTTTGTTTGGGTTTTTTCTAAGAAGGCACAAATTAGGCAGTTACACTTGTTTTACAAGAAGCTAAGAAATCTGCACCTCAAGCCCTGGTAAATCTGCATATTTAGTGCCCATTCTTCCCCTGTGAGTAAGAAAAGACAGAATTTGAGAAGGAATTCAGATGTGCTAGAATAAGGAGATGGAGAACAAAATCTTTTGTTTGCCCACAAACCCAGAAGAGCTAACAGCTGCCCTCACAGGCCTTACTACTGCCTTTAAAAGAACCAGTCCATTGACAAGAACAACAAAACAATATTGATCCAATTTTTCTCCAAAATAAGCAGGTTTTTTAATTGAGAACATATGAATCAGCATGTCCTGTTATCCAGCTGCAACATACCCGATTATTCCCGCTGAGACTATTGTATATAGCTCTAAAGCGTTTTCTTGTATAGGTGCATCTATAGGTTCCACCCATCAGATATTCAATAACAAGCCCCACATCAATCAGGTTGATTTTATATCCCGGAGGAAGATTTCCCTAGGAATAAAAAAAATATTTTTAGTTTTTCAGATTATAATCTTAAACTTGCTTAGAGTTTTTCTACATGTTACATCACAGCTCTAAATAAAAAAAAACCAATTAAATCTTTCATGATTAAAAAACCCTAACATCTACGTGGCTCAATATTTATCAGTTTTGAAAAATATAAAGTTATAGCTTCTTTTCTGTATGATCTCCCCTAGCAGGGTAAATATTCTGTTGGGGGTGGCGAGGGATGGGGGGGGGACACTGTTTTGTCTGTTTTAACAACCAAAATTACTCCTGGCTGGGAATATCAGCTTCAGTCCCCCCAAGAAGGAAAACAATCACAAGTAAGATGAAAAAAAACAACACTCATCAGGTTTAACATCTTTCTGGCAGAGGGCACTAAGCATAGAACAGCAAGTATTGGAAACAACAGAATGTCTGCAGAATTAGGTTATTATTTAGAATAAAACCTAATTAATAAAACTAAGATTAAATTGACAAACATAAGAAATCATCAAAAAACTAACCTTGTTAATTTGACAGATTTCTACATTTACAACATACCTGTTTGACATCCCGAACAAGATGAAAGAGTGTTGGGTTAGTTGGGCCTTGTTTCTTTAGAAAAAAGAAGGGGGGAGAAATTTGGAATGAGAAATTAGAGTGCAATGACAACATGAGAAGATTACAGCAGAAGCCAAGTATTTTTGCATGTTTGCTCAAAACCAAGTAATTCCAGAGTTTTTGAACAAACAACCATCAAATAAATGCAAATATTTCAAACTACCATATTAGCTACAGACTATTTTCTTTTCTGGAACATAATTAATACACTCATAGTTTGTCCAAAAAGGAAAAGAAAAAGAAAAAAAGAATGCAAACAGCAGCATTATGGGGCTTTTATATTATTAAAATATAATATTAGAGAGACGAGTTTTAACAAATAAACATTTTAATTTACAGGAATACACAAAGACTGATATTCATGTTTACAGTATTGCGGGATGCATAATAAAAGCTCCCTTACTTTTTGAATTTTTAGTCTAAACATTTCCTCTTTATACCAAAGTGTATTTTTCTTCCTTTGCTGATTTCCTACAAGTGCACGCACTGTTACACTTTTAGATATATGGTTACCCTAGCTCCCATACAGAACTCAACCAAAAGCACATCAAGTGTGTAAACGCAACATAATAAAAGATTAAAGAAAATAAACCACCAACAACAACAAAAAAGGCAAAACATAAAACCTGATCACGTGGACTCCTTTACAGAGCTACATTAGTTAAAGAATTCCTTTTTTCTCTCTTTTTTTTTTTTGGTCAAAAGCAGATTAATGAGAAGGTTAACGTAAGCCTAAGTCATACTTTTGTACTATTCGCATTAGCTACCTTTTGGTGGAAGGTTTTTTTGTCTTATTTTGTCCTATTAAATACTTCGTCCTTTTGTCCTATTAAATACTTCGTGTTAATCAAAATTACTGTAAAATTATTAAATCAACACCTACAGCAACATTTTTCTAAGCAATATTTTATAACTATGAAGGGTTCACAAAATAAACTTATTTTTACAACTATTATGAAAATATTAACTGCTACAGACAGAATTCATCTTGTGAAGCCCTAACAGTACTATCTGTAGACCTCCTATTTTGTGCCCAAGCTTCACCTATCTGACTTTCTCTTGTTCTCTTCCCCACCGCAGTTTACACATTTCATATGTTCCACAACAAGGCTGCAATTCTCCCTTTAGTATCTATCCCCAACATCAGACACAGATGAACATCCTGCTGACAAAATATTTCTGGTATCATTTCTGGAGAGGCAGAAAGCAGCTGTGACACTGCAAAGCAGCCAGCCAGCATGCGCTTCTCAACTCTAACCTCCGCAAGGCAGCCTTCAGACTGGTGCACATGACCCAGTATACAACATGCTGAGCAACCAAAAAGCTGGTCTAAAAGCAGCTTAAAATGCAATCATTCACTTACTGTGTTATAAAGTTCTTCCAGCCTGGGAATTGTAAGAAATTTGTGCATGCTTACGCCGTTTTCAATCAGAAGTTTCACAAATGCAACTCTATCCATCACAAGGGCATCTAACATAACCTGTTCCAGAGAGCCGACCTACGACAAATAAGTACCAAGGTAGAGCCCAGAGAAAACCAGTAAAGCAGGACATGACAAAAGTAAGTGTATTTAGATCATGTATCAACCTCATTCATTTACAGGACTGGGGAAACCTTATACATCTACAGATATGAAGATGTCATCCTTGGTTCAGAACCCCCCGACCTTCATGCAATTACAGGATGAGAGAATATTCTGATGACACAATCAGCAAGTCTTTTCCACAGGTATTTCCTACTGACACAGTACATAGGGCTAAGTAGACATTTGGTATAACATAGTTAAGCTGTTCTCTGAGATCGATACTAGATAAAACACAAAGACTCAAAACATTTAAAGCACAACTTGCTCCAAAGACAAATGCCCAGAACCATCACTGCTATCAACAACGTATGTTCCGTTGACTGCACGCTCACGTAAGATTGTGGTTTATTTTCAGGCTAACGTGGGAAAAAGGCAAGATCCCCAATGTAGTTTTCAAACTGATTTGCAGAGTACAAGAAATAGACATTTTGTCCTCCCCCTCAAAAGACACTGCAGTGCTGCCAACAGTGCATTTTACTAGATCCTTCTTAAGAACTTCCTATGACCATACAACTGTAAGGAAGAAAGAGCATCTGACTAACATGAATTCAGCTTCCGCCTTTTTACAACATCTTTTCTCCCCTAGTTATTCAGAACGCTTAGCACATTTCTAAAATTTTTGGACTGTTTTCAACTACACAATAACATAACAGCTATAAGACTACGCAGTAGCAAAAATTACTGTCCTCAAAATAAATGTGTCAGTATTCTACAGTTTCTCTTTACAAAAATCAAAAGATTCATTCTTTACAGTAAGTTGAGTTTCTCTTTTTTAGAAAATATCGTTCCACTTAATCCAGACCATTACATACCAGCCATTGTTGTCCATAAACAAAAACATGATTTTTGGCTATGTCGACTCTATCCCATGCAAGCGTAAGAACAAGCTGGTCAAATGCAGATGCATTCGTGCCTTAAGAAGCAAAAACAATTAAAAAAAAATTTAAAAATAAGATAATAAACATTCCTACTTCCTATAAGGGCCAAATCAAGCAATCCACCACAAAGTTATACATTTTATTTTGTCATTTGTGACACATTATGGTATTATATAATGAGAAAACATAGATAATTATTTGCTTAAAAACTAAAGATTCCTCCAGACTATAGTATTTTATGAATAAACCATCATATAAACACCAAACAACAGTAGTTGGGGGTTTCAAATGCTCTTAAAATTAAAAGTCTCACCTTTTAACAACGCTGTAAGTATTGCAACATCAATGTCCTGATGCTCGTCTGACCCAATGTGAAAAACCGTGATCTGTCCAAAAGAGTAAAAGGGGGAAAACATATTTTGAGGGTTTTTTATCAAGCAAGGGTGATTAGCTCCAGTCTTTTATGTCAGGAATTGAAATACGTTAAAAAATCATCTCGATGCAATTTAAGCCTAGGTTCAATTTAAAGTTACCTTCAGTGTGCACTTGTTTTGTTTTCCTAACTGGGTACCATACAAGATAATTATGAGAAAAAGCACAGCAGAAACCCTTTACACTCTTGAAATAATTTAAATTTCTTTTCCCTACTATGATTACAATTCTCTATTGTCTATAAACACCCCACAGTTTTCTGTTTAGCCCTCTTGCTGGCCAACACGTTTAGCCAAATATGACCACTTTAAACCTCAGAACAGCACAGTGTGATCTCCAGATGAGACACCAGGACCTGAACTCAGGCTATATATAAAGTGCTTTTGCTTTAAGCATGCAGTGATAGTTGACCTTTGTTAGTACAGTCATAGTTAAAAGATCAAAAAAAGTAAAAAAACGTCCCAAGGTTTTCAAATATCAAAGCAAGGAAGGACAGCAATGTAAATACAAAATACATACACACTATAAACAAACCAGAACCCTGTCATCTGAAAAAAATATCCTTGGAAACACTAACAAATCAGATTACCAGAAATAATCACAAGAATTAAGTCTCTTGGCCATGAGATAAAGTGTACATGAAAACTGTATTTGACCATCTTCTGTAACTGGAAGATGCACTATGTCCAGAAAAGATTTCTGTATGACTCTCGATCATATACAACACATCCACAAATGCATGCACCTTGCATAAATATTTTTTTTATGGCAAGATTTACTTACAAGTTCTTTTTTTTTCATGCATTCCAGCAGCGTCTGAAACAAGTGAACTGCTTCACTTTGACCAAAGTTAAATGTCTTTTTGATGGTTGAAATGATTTCAGGCTCAGCACCCTCGGGAACATTCCTGAGATTGAAACAAACAAACAGGAAAGCACATTGTTATACACAAACAGTAACAACAACAACGCATTTAATTAGTTTCAACATGTCCATTCAAAGTCCTGCTATCTATATTATGCTTATTACCGTTTCAGTGGCAAAATCTTGGGTAACCTTTAGAATGAAGTTAGGTTGCTTAATCTACAACTTACTACTACTGCCTCATAAAAGTAACCCAGCTCCTCTCCCTTTCCTCCCCACAGCCAATTCTGAGAAATACAACTGAGAGATTTTGACATAAAATACTTAAGTACTCACTTCTCTGAATAAGACCTGCTTCTGATATTATTATGGACAAGGCTGTTTGGTTTACTGCTACATTAGATCCCTGACTCCCGGTTCTGAGGCACTCCCTGCAACAAGAACCCAGTATGTTTAAGGATTTATCTAAGTCTGGCAACAAATTAGAAACCACAAAGTATGGTGGAGCCCAAGCACATCCTTTCTACTATTTGAAACTACACTTAAAACAGAAACACTGAACAGAAATGTGTAAAAAGTTTAGATTTAAGACTGCTCAGAAGAAACAATATAGAAACTCATTCTGATCCTTGGCTGGGATAGAGTTAATTTTCTTCATAGTACCTAGTAGTGGGCTATGTTTTGGAGTTGTGCTGAAAACAACATTGATAATGCAGAGAAGTTTTCATTATTGCCAAGCAGTGCCTACACAGAACCAAGGCCTTTGCTGCTGCTACCCCCTCCCCACCAGCGAGGAGCTGGGAGGGGACACAGCTGCCCCCAGGGATGTTCCAGACCATGTGGCCTCATGCTCAGCACATGGAGCTGGGGGGAAGAAGGAGGAAGGGGGGAACATTCAGAGTGATGTTGTTTGTCTTCCCAAGTAACTGTTATGCATGGTGGAGCCCTGTTTTCCTGGCGTGACTGAACACCTGCCTGCAGATGGGACGTGGTGAACGAATTCCTTATTTTGCTTTGTTTGAATGCAGGGCTTTTGCTTTACCCATTAAAACTGTCTTCATCTCTACCCACAAGTTTTCTCACTTTTACCTTTCCAATTCTCTTCCCCATCCCGCTGGCAGGGAGTGAACAAGCAGCTGTGGGGTTCTTAGTTGCTGGGTGGGATTAAACCACAACAGACCCCTTTTCAGAGAAGTTACTACTGTGCGGCCGCTAACTACATTAAAGTATTTCCTTTCAATGTAGGCAAGTGATACTTTAGAGCAGTTTGGTAACATACTACTGTCTATGTTATTCTCTCATCTCTGGCAGGTCTGATCAGCTATGACTTGTGTTGAGGAAAACTCCATTGTGCACACTTAAAAACAGTCACATTCATCACTTAAATTACTTTGGCTTAGTTAAAATTTGAAGTTGAAGCAGACAAGGGCATTTAAACTGGGAGATGGGTCCTCTAGTTACAATAGTGTAACAAAATCACTGCATATAACTGAAGTTACGCGTAAGATGTTTCCCCAGTTTAGCACTCAGGTGTGTGCACTTCTACTATGCTTTTGGTAAGTACTGCTGAAGTAAGCATACGCTACAGAAATTAGTGCAACTGGTACAAGGCACGTGGGAGGGACCTAAAACTAAAGTTTTGGTCTTTAACCAAGAGCTATTATTGCAGCAAACCTGGAAAGCTGCATCACAGGCGAGATTACACTCTTTGCTTTTAGCTTTTGTCTTTCCACAGAAAAATCTCCTGTACAAATTCATTAAGGAATGGTCTCCAAACCCATCTACGTACGACTGATAGTTTAGCTAGCAGTGCTAGAACTTACCCTCCCTCCTCTGTTTGCTTGTGAACATACGCCAGTATATCTGCAGCTCTACCAGTTCCTTCACATACAACCACTGGCACGGGAGGACTTTCTTGAAGGAAGTCTAAAACCGTGAGTATGACGTTGGGGCCACCTTCGAATACAAGTGCCACCACAGGCACACCTTGGCCAATTCCTATAAAGTTGCAAATAAATAATAAAACCCAGACAATGTTGTAAGTGTATAGGGAATGCTAAGATTGATTTTACATATTTAATAAATCAAGTACGTCCCTTCTATCGAATAAAAATTTAAATACTGCCTGCCAGATGTTTTGACCATTACTAATGCACAGCTTCAAGCACTGTTACTATTTGGGCTGGGGTAAAGGACTACAAAGAAGCTGACAGTAGAATACAGTCTACAAAACAGAAGAGATTATTCTCAGAAATATTCACAAACTAATGCAGAAAAATTAACATCTTTTTCTTTAGGGAACTCCTCTTCTACCTTCCCCCCCCCAAACAGTTTCCAAAGATGACAACACATACACAATTTGAACATAGTTACATGGAAACCCTCTCCTGCTGACATGAGTATTGCAAAAACATTCCTAGAAGAGAAAAAGCACACACATGTTGCTCCATAATTGCAAAAACACCAAAAGAAGTCATGGCTTCTTTGCACAAACACAGATGACGTTTTACAAACTAAATTGCCCTATTGTGAAACTACAAGTGATCGGTGTCAAAACCATTAATGAATCAGACCAGTAATAACTAAAGTGACATACATAAGCTTTATCAGAGTAAACTGGACAACTTTATTCAAAAGAATCCTCCTCCCTAGTCCCAGAGAAATCCTAAATCTACCAGCAATATCTAAATATTGTCCGAAGCAGCAGCTGAAATTTGCAAAATCATCATTCAGACTTGAAACATAAAACAAAGGATTGATAATTTTTCTATTTCCTCAGTCAGCTGTTTGTACCTTTTTCATTAAAGCATAGTAACACTGAACCCTCAGGCATCAGAATGACTTACTTGCATGGATCCGTTGCAAATTAATAGTTTTTTCCAGTTCTCTCCTCAATTTAACTTCTGCTCCATACTTTCCAACTGTTCCATCATCCACCAGAATGAAATGGGAATGGAGGTTATTTAGGACGTTTAGTTTACTTAATGGGTTTAACAAGGTTTGATAGGGAGCAACCACCTAAGTATAAGCACACAACAATGTCTTTTACTTGTAAAGATTCACGTTTGTTTCTGTGAAACTTTTTGTCTAGACACAAGAAGTGGTGGTTCGACAAGAAGCACTGACACATAGAAGCATGCCGTGGGTCAGGATACAGCAACGGCTGTAACTCTTTGTGCAGGAAAGCAGACAGCTACGCCACGAAAGGATTCTGCTCTGAAGGATAACAGAGAAAAGATCCTTTGAAAAGGGTTTCTTTGGGGAAAACTTGTGACTGCTTTGGCAAACAGTAGCATTGAAGTCTCCACATCAAAATTTTTCAACTTACCATCCTTTGTAAATGTGAATTCTCTGTAATACTTTATAGAGTTTTTGTTATTCGATTCAGTAATATCAGTAGGAAAGAAAAAAGGATTAAGTACTTGAGAACAAGCTCCTCCTCTAGTGCCTTTTCATTTTGCAACTTGTTTACACTAAGGATCTTGCATAAGTCACAGATGTCAATGTATCGTTATAGTAAAGCAAGCGTTCCAATGATGCAAAGCAAGTGAAAAAACACGCTTGAGCAGATTTGTCAAAGAGTAAGTCAGGTAAATCACTATTTCAATTATGTAATTTATCCTTACATCTCTTCCAACAAGGTCATTTCTGTTCTCAATCACTCCCCACGGAGCAATCCCAATAGTGCAAATCTTTCGAGATGATCTGGAAGCATGTTCTCTTAGAGCATCACCAACATGTTTTGCAACACCTGTTGTGCACAAAAATATTTCAATGTATTGAATGCTGCACCTTATTAATAAATACAACTGTTTTATTAGTTAACTGGGCCTCTAAGGGTCCCCACCTTTGTGCTGGTTATCTTGGCAAGACAAAACACCAGCCCACTTTGAACTACACATGTTCAAAATGTTATTTTTTAATTTCGCTTGACCAAACACTCAAGTTTGCTTTGCTTTAAGATGAGGCTATGCATCCATCAAATCTTTCAGCTCTTACAAACTGTAATCCAGTTAACTGTGCACATTCATTGACACTTCTTTACCTGTGTTCACTCCTCCAGTTATAATCCAGGCTCCTGTTGTTACTGCTGCTTTAATAAGACCTTTGCCAAGCAACTGTTTGATGCGTGGGTGAAGTTCAAATTTCTGCATGCCCCCATGTACAGATATAACAAGCTTCGGCAACTCCATCTGCCATTCTTTAAGCATAAGTTGCAGAATAGCTTCAGGCTTAGTGTCATATGACAATCGCACATACTGCAGGCACAAGGAGAGAGTTAAAAGGTTCTTAAATCATCAGAGAATCAATGTGTAAAAGGAAGAACCAGCAAATATTTCAGGATATATTACCCTATTCCTGGTTATGAAAAATGTAATTCACTTTCTCAAAACACAGCAGATGCAATAAATGAACAAGTTTACTTTATGTCCTCCAGATTTAGGGATAAGGCAGTTAAGAGTTCTGAAAGCAAGTTTTGGAAAGGGAATGACTATAGCCAGATGATGTTATTCCATCCTACTGGCACAGTGACCTAGAAAAATGAGTCTTTATGAAAGCAGTGGATGATTTCTAAACTAGATGAAAATCAGAAATATTTATAAAAGTTCTGCCATCTACTGGGGAGAGGCTTCCATGTCCTCTGTGAAAAGTTTTACAGAAAGATGGTTGCTTGCTTTTCCTTCCCTATTCCTGGTAGGAAGGAAAGCAACCTTCTTTAATAGAAAACGTCAAAACTAGCTGTGCTTAACAGCGTAAGATTAAGTAAATGGTTGATCAGTTAAAAATACTGAAGATGCATCTTTAATACAAGTTATTCAATAGAGGCAGGGACATTATGCAGAAATTAAGCCCTACTTGAGTCAAGTTCTAACTAAAACACCATCACTATTCCAATAAACTGATTTTAGCAACTCCACTAGCACTCTGCAGAAGTAAGCACAGAAATGAGTATAGGCAGCTTGCTATTTCTGTACTCCTAGGGTTTGCAAAGCAAAAGGATTTGCAGCAGTTTTAAGCTATGCTAAGCATACAAAGGAGCACATACACTGCTATTACAAACATGAAAGAATTCTGCTAAGAGCCCTCCTTGGAGATGATGTGACCTAGAGCACTGGACTCTCCTTCAGGGCTCTGCCAGCTGCCTGAAGAACACAGCTCCCTCACCCAAGCTCTTCAGTTTGGTCATGGGAGCCACACCATCAGAACCCCTACAGCTTATAACTATAACATGAGCATTAAATCACTTCTACCACAACTAGAAATCTTTTACAAAATGGTCGTGTAGAATATGTCAGAATTTCCAGTTTTCTAGATTCTCCTCCATTACACATGCACTTGTGAATACAGAGTTGGTTTCCAAAATTTTAATTTATGCTTGTTTTTAACTAAGTCCCTCTCCCCCCAAAAAATTGGTTATTCTGATCAGTACAATTATGCTTTTATAGTTTTGAACAAATCTACTGAAGAAGCATATTCCACATCTGTCAAGAATTATAAATTCTTTTTCAAGGTTTAACAATTATAATAGAGGGTTAAGTAAGATAGCAGATGTTATTTAACAGGCCCTATAAAAATTTAACAGTAGTGAGTAAGCAAGCAGCACAGATGCTAGATTTTCACAAAATCTGAAACAGTGACACTGAATTCTTAATGCAATGTTTTGGTGACGTGATTAAGAATTCTTGTCACCATTTGCAATTTGAGGGTAAGCCTGTACATGAATCCAACTAATTCTGATAGAGCTGAGCAACTTTTGTTACAAAAGTTTTGTAACAAAAGTTTTGTTACCAAAAAAATATAATTTTTTAAATGGAGATTAATTAGAAAGAATTCAGATCGCAATAAAAAAAAATACTAGTATAGAATAGTAGAGGGCACTGGTTTGTCACAATATGGGCAACACTGTTTTCAATTTCAAAAGTTAAACCTCTATCAACATGTTTAGAGTAAGAAAAGAAAAAAGAAAACACCATACATGCCTTAGCCCTGTAAGAATGAGAGCCACCTTGAAAGTTGATGACACCATAAGCATCAGTAGAGGTCTGTTCTGTATGTTTTTCCACTGACCATTCTTCTATTTCCTGATTATAGTTTTCACCCAGCTTCACATCGGAGTATTTCATAGCAAGACTTGCAGTAAAACAAGCATGTTGTCTGACCAAGCGGCCACAACAGCACCTGCACCCAACCATAGAATTCAGAATACTTGAGTCAACACTATTATTAGAAAACAAGAGGGAAGAATTTCTTTTATCTATAACAAAGATACATCCGATTTAGAAAGCAGATTCTAAATGTTATATAAACCTCTTTTCCAGAGCAAGCCTTGTTGTCGTAAATTTTTATAGCAAGAATTCGTTACAATACATAATTATTATGCAAAATATCGAAGCTCATTGAGATAGCAAGTTGGAGGCCAGAAGAAACTGATTCTATGAAGCCAATCTGTGATCTACATATTGCAGTTCTTTATTAATTAGTTGTGTTTTGTTTTATACCTAACCTTTCACCAACTTGCCATTTGCAATATTGATCAAAACTTTAAAACCCTATGATGAAAGCGCTGATTTAATGGGAAAGAAAATCATAAATATTGTAATTGGAAAGAACTCTTACCTGACAAGCTGCTGACAAATCTGACATCCTGGAAGGCATCTGTAAGAAATATTTAGAGATATGAGCAAACTTCAGCTTCAATTTTAAGGTGGGGGGAGACACATCAGACCACTTCACACCACTTCACGTGCTTACAGAAAGGATACTGAACAAAAGGGAAGGCCAGCAAATGGAAAACACGCGGCTCAAGTTTGCCCCTTTTGAACATGTTGTCTGTGCTATTTTACATGACTGTAGTATACTTGGCAAATAAAAATGCCTAGAGAGGCAAAAGCTTCAGTCCTGAGACTTCAGGTGAGTTTTCAGGCTTTGATCGATCAATAGCTGAAGCCCAAGAACATTTCAGATTGGATTATCTGCAGTACTTAAACTGAAACATTTTGTTAGATGCTGAGAAGTTACTTACAGACCAGTGTTTTCTTGGATTCACTCTAACTATTCTGCATCTGTTCTACAAATTCATCCTTCTACTACACATCCAAGTTGAACTGCCTGTGTGGGAAGGTTTTGATCATTTCTGAGTTGCATGCACAGAAAAACATGTATTTGAAAAAAACCTTATACAGTAGTGTCTTTACTTAAAGTTTATTATATAATTTCTACCCTCTTCCACCTTAAACATTTTCCATGTTTTCTTGCTAACAGTCTTTCTTAACATTTAAAATTGTCATAGAGGTAAATTTATACAACTGTTTTCCATCGTTTTCATAAGCAGCTGTGAACTAATTATGTTTTAAGAGCTAGTATGCAAAAGCCTACAAATACTGGTGTTATACAGCAGTCTTACACTGTTGTCAGACCCAGAGCATAAACCATTTTTTAATTTTGTACTCTACAGAAGTTACACTGTTATTTATCATCTGTGTTTTTAATACCGAACTACAGCTTTAGATCTTAACAGTTATTCAATTATAATTATCCATACTAAAAAGATACACATCAACAAAACATACCAAATACTCATATCTACATTTGATTAATTTATGCATAATTCACAAACAACAGTAAGCAATTCTTAGGAACTTAGGGGCAAAATCTGATGAGAAAGTGGTAAAGTCCATTTTATGCTACCAATGGGTTAAAATAAAAGTGCAATTGTTAAAGACCATTTTGTTCTTTGTGAAGTGTCCTGGAAATTTTAACAGCTTCCTAATTGCTTTGTTTGCATTTGCAAATTTTCCATGTGCTACAATCATGGCTATAAATTCTAAAAGCTTCTCATGTCACATGGTTTCAAGGAATGTGGTGAATTATTTACAATAACTGAAAAATTCTAAAGCATTTATTTTGTTCTCTTTCTGCCTAAAAACAACATTCTTAAAAGAAAAATAAGACTCTGCCTCAGCAGAACATACGATATTTGTAACTTTTTAAACAGAAAAGATTGAAATAGAAGTTTTCCGAAGTTCAGAAGAAAAGGTTTCTCAGTTGCTCTCAAATATATGAGGCTAAAAAAAAAAATATTAAATCCATAATGACAATAGTAAACATTTTTGGGAAACAAGACTGCCTTAAAATACAATTTTGAAACTATTTTCAATTTGACTTTATTTGATCTGTGACAGAGATGTCGTGACTAAGCAGATCGAATTCAACCACTGTAGAAACTCTTAAATTAGACCTAACATTTAATGAAGGTAAACTACCAATTAGATATGTTAGAGGTATCACTAACTTGCTTGATTTCACATCTCTAATTTAGCATAAAGTAAAAGCAGCCCGTGAGATATGCAAAATATTCTTCCTTAGTCTGTCTTCCCTCTAGAAACGTATTTCCCTATTTTTCAGCCTCATTTTTTTCCTTACAGAACTTAAAAATGAAAAATTACTAGATACCACTTGAAACCTTTTGATAGCTGAGCTGTTCTTATTTTATCTATCCTCCCTGGAAGCAAGTATTTCTTCAGCCTTTGTTTTGTTATTTTTTTCCCCCCACCACAATTCTTGTTTTTCCTTATTCTTCATCCCTTTTTCCTGTACTGTGAAGTTTATTTTTACACTTCACCCTACACTCACTGCTGTTCTTTAAATACCAGTAGAAGATATCTCTATGAGACTTTCTGACTTCAGAACTATGCCACCAGAAAAAAAAAAAAAATGTACAACCCCCCCCGCCAGTGTAGACACACCATAGACATCACTAGGAGGACGGGTAAGAAGCAGCAAAGAGAACAGGGGTACATATACTAGGGATTTCTGCCATGCCAAAGTACTTTCAGAAAAATAAAAATCCAAGCTAGACACAAAGAGTGACAATGCCCAGTCACTAAAGAGTGAACTAAAGACAGTATTTTATACAGATAAATTAGTCCAAAAATCTATTACACACTCTCTTTACAGTACTGAGTTTTTAAATTTTCAAGAGCAGCAATGAGTTACTGCATCATTTCTCATTTACCTGTGGGGGTCTTTTGAACTTGGTATAATATACACACACTCCCTCTTCGTGAAAGTATTTTCTATCCAGGATTTCTGGGACTGAAAAATAAAAAAGTGTAACAGTATTACAAAATACAAATCATGTAACTTTGCAATGGAAAATGTTTTGTAAGGAAACAAGAATTAAGAGTATAAAGGGGTTTTTTTACTTAAAGATGAAGGCAGGTAGCATCTAACAAAAGTTCAATTGTCATTTAATGTTCTGCTGTCTCTCAAAAACTACCAAAACCATATATGACTCTGTAAAAGCATCTCTCACTGCCTAAAAGTTGACATAACCAGAATCATGTAACTTGTTTTATACACGAAACCCTTAAAATCCAAAGAAATATTTTTTCAAAGCTAACATTTAAATAGCAAAAATTTGCAATATGCAAATAAAGATGTACCAAAACAACCCGACAATTTCAAAATATGTTTACCTACCTTGCTAAGAAAAAAAAATATTTTTTTAAATTAACTTCACTACACTGAGATAACAGTAATTTCATCTACCTCCCTCTTTAATAAAGTAAAATTTTCATCTTGAAATTGTGGGTAAGGAAGTTTTCTAACAATATTGGCAAATCTAGTAATAAATAGGTCACAAACTTTGCTCTTCATCAAGAAACTTTTCATTTCAATAAACAAATTTAATTAGCATCTCTAAACTGTGTTTTAAGCTGTAACTTGAAAGATGTTCCGAAACATGAAATTAAGGATGTTTACTTCCTCAAATGCTTACCTGTTCTAATAGCTGGACATAATTTCACTTCGGTTGCTTTAAACAACCATGTAACATTATCTTCCATGATAATCTCAGCATTCCATGCTAAACAACACGCATAATGACCGATGTCTACATCACGTTCCAGCAATACAGTGGGAAAGGAACTCAGACAGGACTTTTAGTAATTAAAAACGAGAAGAAAACTTGGGATGCCAAATTTGAACCTTATGCAATACTGCTTTAAATCCTTATTAAGATTACACTACAATTTCTTCATTGGTAACAGCACGCCCTGTTCTACATTTATATTTCACTTTTAGAAAAATTTGAGAAATTTCATACCTGTTCTGTTTTACAACGAGGGGGAAAAAAAGACCAACGTGTGTTATTCACAGGTATCTAAATAGAGGTCTGTGGAAGCTATGAAGAAATTTCAGATTTTTTTTTTCAGATCTATTAGAACATTCAGTAAAGAAGATGTTTTTTCAGTCACCGTAAACTCAAGATCAGTTTAAGATAATACAGAGAAATTATTACAAGTAAGAATTGTAACTAGCAGCTAGTTTTAATCCAGTCCCCTGGATTAAAACTATTAATTAAAAATTAAAACTACTGCTCCTCAACTGACCACTCTCTTTCAAAACATTTCCCAGACTCTGCAGACCTTTTCCCACATTCTTCATCACTATCTCCTTCCAGTATTTTGTTTTAGTGAACTTTGACTATTAATCTGTCAAAACACCAACAAACTGCTGCTCCAGTTTCTGTCTTCACATTAAGAGGGCCACCAGCCTCTTCCAAGGAGGATGGAAAGTTGCAGGGTACAGGCACTTCCCGAGAGAGAAAGACGGGTAACAGAAAGGTAGATGCACAATCCACAGGGAAGAATCATGGCAGGGAAGAGGAGCTGTAAACAACAGAATGAACACTCACATCGTATATTTTACATTTAAGTTAATATTTTAAATGCCTGGAATAAATAGTCAAAGCAATTATTTGCTACTATCCCATCTCCTTTCCCTATGCATAGAAAAGAACGCTGTTGCAAAGGAGAAAAGAAATAAGATCTAGCAAGGGAAAAGGAGGATATCAGACATTATATGAAAACATGGTGTTACAAAGGATTCTATTACATTTATGATGCTTTTCCCTCTGTTTTGGGTTTTTTCCTTCTCCTTTGGAGCAGAAGATTGAAATGACTGACTTGTGAAAGAAAAGATCCCTTCCTCTGCTGTCCTCAGAATTCATCTCTGATCTTTCAGTAGCACTCTCCTCAGTTCTTGGATAAGAGAAGCACATCACTTTCCTTAAAGAAGCTGTGTATTTCCTAGGATGCCTGTGCCTTACATGAGCTGGGCTCAAAACACATTTATCTCTTCTCTACCTTTATCAGAAGTCTAATAAAAATAAATTTTATATATGTGTATACGTATTTTTATATGTTAAAAACATACATATAGTAAATAGTCCAAATTTTTAGCTTCCTCCTCTCATTGCATTTTTTTTAATACCATTAAGCCTTAGCCTTTGTGATAGGAATCCCAATTCTGGAAGCTTTCTGTTTAGCTGAGAGTCCCCACTGTCTACATGGGTATGTCTTTTTGTACTTCATTTCTTTAAACTGAGGTCTTGTATAGACCATTATTTTAACACTGCAGTAGTTTAAGCTTCAATATGAACTCTGCAGATCCTCTAGAACATAAAAAAAAAAAAAGAGTAATTTCATATTTAACTGTTTTAGCCAGCTGGCTAAAACCACACCTTGAAGCAAGTTATCACAGGCATAGCATGCTAGATACTGAAATCTGAAGTATATAAACCACAAGTAATTGCGTCAGTCGCTCCACACAGTATTATTTTATTATTAAGTGGTGATCAAAGCTGGGGACAAGGAACGCTCACAATGTGCAACACCACTTTACATAATAAACAGTTCTAAAAAAAAAAAAACCAACAACCCAAAATAACAACAAAAAGCCCCAAACAAAAAAAACACAATCAAAAAACACCCCAAACAACCACTGATTAATTTTTTATCTTAAAGAATGTACAGTTTTATCCACTCAACAAGGATTTCTCTCTATTCTTCAGCAGTGAAAGTATTTTCAGTAAAGCATGGGTACACATCTATGCTATTTTCATGGAGGAGGCTCCATAATGTTATTAAAACATACTTGGAACTTTTCATTTGGTAAAATTAGACTGTCTCCAGAAGCACTCATGTACACTAATTAACCTTTATCACAACATATTTTATACAGAACTTGCTAACTAGAGAGTCTTGTTTTCAAGTTGAAGAGATGGGAAAAGAAAGGACAAAAGAGAAAAGGCAAACCAAGAAAAGAACAGAGTAACTGAGAGGTATTACCCATCCATAAACACATAAAGATCACACTAAAAATATAGGAGCAACTGACACCCAGTATTGTGTTCCCTGTAAGAACTATTACTACATAATGTTTCTGTGATGACCAGGAAAAGGAAGATGATGAGAGGACACTGGTAAGATAAATTAGTTGCAGCAATTAGCTCTAAAAAAATACTTCCTTGTTGGCTAAAGATCAAGTTAAAATAAAAGATGGAGCCAGTAGTCAAAAATGGATATGCAAGTTATCAGACTGTTTCAGACAAATTGCCTACTCTTCAAAAATTTTTTTAATCATCTCTGCAGCATACAAAACTAGACCTCTTAAACTCTGCTTTCAGTAACGGGGCGACTCCTGCTGACTGATCTGCTTTGCCAGTGTATTTCAGGTGGTGGACTACCTTACCTGATGGTTACAGGCAACATGGCTCAGGAGCTCTACAGTGAGCTCTGCCGTGCTGCTATTCAAGGAAAAAAGGCAAGTGGGTGGGGGAAGGCACTATAAACCCTCCCCCAAAAGCATATGGTCAGATTTGAGCAAAAATCATGAGTAGCATCAATATATCATGAGCTACTTTTCAGCTATTTACTTACTTTCCTTTCAAACTTGCATCTTGAGGAAAAAACCCTTCGCTTTCCAGATTCTCTCCCATGTTCAAATCTCTTCAGCTAAGTAAAAATTATGTCTTACAAGAAAACTGTTAATACAATTCGTATTACTCCAGAACTACCTTCACTATCTTTTTCCTACATATGAGTTATCTATGAAAGTTTCACCACATTAAGAGCTCTTAGCAGTCAATGTTGGCAGGATCTTGTCTGCACACCAAAACACCCTTAATTCTACTTTTTGGAAGATGTACTACAGTACTACTAAGTGCTAGTCCTGATGCAGCCAACAAGGTTTTTGCTCAGTCTTTAAGCTGTGGAGCGTTATGCAAGATACTTCATTCTGGTTGTACTGATTTCTGAGCAGACACAGTTCACTGTGTTTTTCAGTACTTCTGACAGAACTTCAAGAAACAAAAAGTACATGGATTTGATTCAATAAGCTAGAAGAGATATACTCACTCTGGGATCATGATTAAAGGAAATACTTTAAACTATTTCCAATAAGCAAATCCCTTCATAACACTTTCACAGTGCTGGAATATTTATAATTGCTATTTGAAACAAAACTTCCACAAGTATTTGCTGAACTAGAAACTCAAGAGAATATTCCCAACCATGGTACTTCTAACTTCTGGAAGTATCCAAATGCCAAAATAATTCCACAGCCTCTTACAACAGGTAGAAGTTTTACCACAGCCGTTTTAATATTAGCTATTTTTGATTCAGTAACAGCATTAGCACTCCAAAGAACCAATAACAGAAATTATTGAAGTGTACCTGTTCAAGATGCAAGAAATTCCTTACGTTACTTTTACTGAAATTCATGATGGATATTTTTAGCAAGTCTTCTGTAGAATGAAGCTTTTAACACAAAGCTAACTATAATTTAAGGTTTTGTATATAGCAGGTTACAAAAGAAAGAAGTAGTCAAAGTACAGTATGAGATCAGGTCTCAGAAAAAAAAAAACAACCACCTATCACCCCCCACTTCAACTCACCTAAGTGTTTATAGAAGCCTCTTATTCAACATATTAAAATAGTAAGATGACTGAGTTCTAGCAAGACAGCAACTGATATACAGCAGTATGGCAAAGCCTGATCAAACTATTGTGAAATTCTCCAAGTTTTCTCAACAAGTTTGGTCTGAATTATTTTCTGTACATTAAGCAAGCCTTCCTGTTTGGCAAGATCTCAAAATAACTTGCATGACCTTCAATGAACACAAATATGTCAGGTATAAATATACTGTATAGCTGACAATTATGAACTTGTTCATATACAAAAAGATCCCAGTTTATTCTTTCAACTCATTCGTGATACTGTATACTGCTGGAGGTTCATAAATTATAGAGTATTTGTTACAAAACCAAAATTTAACTGATCCCAAATATATCCCTCTTGACCACGGCACAGCAACCCAGCAGTTCTGCTGACAAATTTTCTATAAAGCTGACCCACTGGATCAGGAACCTGACCTGGATGAAAAAACAATATTCCAAACTCTGACTTCTGTGGAAGGCTGATAATAAAGATTTCAATTACTGATGGCACAGACCTCCGTTTCAAATTTAGAAGTCATATCACTTTCTACAGCATCTCATATTTCATCTTTCAAAATCTTTGCTTACACCATATGGCAGTTCAATATATGCAATAGTTTTTTTAAAGGAAAAGATCTTCCAATTTGATTTGTCCTTTATTTAAAAATAATTAGACTCTATATTCTTTCCCCACCGCCTCCAGTTTTCCAAAAAGCTTAAGTTTCCATTTAGGTAAAAGAAAAGACATGGAAAGTTTCAGCAAGCCTGAAAACAAGAAGATACGGTGGAAACTGTTTGCAGCAGGAATACTCCAACTAGCACTTGCTGCAGAGCAGTCCTATCTGTCTGGGTCGCTTAGAACCAACAAGATAAATTTCAAAACATTTCTAAAAGATGTTCTATACTACTGAACGTCCTTTAGCTTGCCTATTCAAGGAAATGTCCACTGACAAGTTACTGCTTTTTATGTAACTATACATACTGCGCACACTCTTGGTGATTTACAAGAGGATCTCTTATCTAAGAAACCCAACTCCATTAGGCAAACACGTGCTACACCATGGGACTGAACTGTGATCCCTGCCCAGTCAGCTCACCCCTAGAGCACTGGGCTCCTGCAGCTATAACTGAAAGGCAGAAATTACAAACGAGCCTTTATCTTACTGCTATTATACTCAAGACGTGTAATAAACCCAAACCACCAGGATGAGTATGATATCCCATTAACGCATATCAAGCAGTTTAGAATTCATAAAACTTCTTGGGGGGAAAAGGTGGCATAAATAAAATGCATGCTAGCTCTCACTGCAAAGATTTCCAGTCGGGGTTTCAAACCCGTAAAGCTGGAAGAACCCTGTTCCAGGCAAAGTACCTGGACTTGTTCTTAGTACAAATTAACTGAGTGATAATGAAAAAAGTGCATCCCAGGATGAGCTAAGTAAATAAGCCACTGTGTATGGGGTGGGGAGTTCTCCAAAAGACAGTTATATCTACATTTCCTAAATAAAATACCCAAAATTTTGTATTAAAAATGCTAGCAGAGCACAACTCAGTTCCTCAATGAAACATTTATTGTTTGAGGAAAGTCTTCAGAACTTCAGCTAACGTCAGGTAAATATGCAGATGGTAGAAAGAAAGAAAGAAGGTAGGCAGTTTGATGACGTATATTTTCTAACATTTGTTTTAAACTCTTGGCTCCAGCAAACCCCAGACATTTCATTTACTTGCTTTCCTTGCAATTTAAAATTACATACCTCTGTAATTACTGTTTGGGGTTGTTTTGTTTTTGTAAAGGAAGGGGGGAAGAAAACAAAGCATTTAGCCAGCTAGTATTATGAACTATATTTAAAAGACTCTACGCTGAAGAATAACAGTGCTGTCTGTCCAGAGAATACACAACACACACAAAAAGCCTACAAAATTTATTCCTGAATCAGTAATTAGAATACCAGTCAGCCTGACCAATTTTTTAAAGTAACTTCTATAGGAAGTATGGATACATGCAATACTAGAAAGACAAAAAGGCCCAAATATTATCACAGTGCCAAATTATACAGATTGTTTTAATGCATCCCTGTGAAATATGTCACTCTAAATGAGAAGGATTGTACATTAATCAAAGAGCAATTTAATTCACTATAAATGAGAACTTTTGCAAAGATATTTTACCTGCTGTTCGCATCAGGATTATTATTATTATTATGAAACAAATACTAGACTCATCTACAAGAAAAAGTTGTTGGTTTTTTTTTTCCCTAAACCCATTGGGGCACCTCTTTGTCACTGAACCTGACCAGCTCTGTCACAGACAGCCCCATGGTGCACAAAAGGTGTCTCTGCTATGTTGAAGATCCTGTTCTGAGCAGAACGTTCACCTACCTTCACTTCACTCATAAGAAACCAAAGAGCTCTAGCTTTCTGGGTCGAAAGACTTCTCTACTGAAAATACGGCTACAATGCTGTAAATACATTGTTCAACAGAAAAAAAAAAAATACTGATTTTAAATAAAAACTGTTGAGGAAGCAGGGAAGGGAAAGTCAGAGACAGCCTTCTGCCAATTCTCCTGCACACTGTATTCAGAAGCAAACCTCAAATGAGCCAGCGAGCAAAGATATCAATCTTCATATCAATGGCTCCTCAGTGCCGAAAACAAACCTTCAACAATCCTATTCTTTATTAAACAGTTCAGGAGATTTGCTCCTAACAGTTTTCACAGAAATCCAGGTCTCTCACAGAGTAGCTATTGTTTCAACAGTTCTTCTCTGACATAAGGCGGTTCACCACTGAACTCACCCGATGCACACGCAGTTTTGATGCGAGGAATACTCAGGATTTCTCAAAAGGGATTTTTACGGTGCTCTCAAACTTGACAAAAATTATTCCAATGTGCTATTTGGAGAACAGGTTCCTTCTGTGAGAATTTTTTCACCATACAATCACATACCACAAAATTACGTTGTTTGAGGACTTTTTTTGTTGACTCATTTGATTCAGAAGATCATAAATTCATATACAGATTTAACATTCTGAAGTAGTTATTTTTAATCCTGATGCACCAGAATCAAACCCACAGACCCAATATTTTTGGGTTTGAATAAAAATGTCCCAATCTACTTGACCCACATTATTGGGAAAGTTATCTCTTAACTGCAACACAGTCTTTCAGTGGGAATTCAGAGCAAGTCCAGCATATTTTTCAATAAATTTTTAAAATTTCTGGTTAGGCACCCATGTGAAGGTACATGCTCTTCTGCAATTAGACAAGTCATAAAATTACTCCTCCTTTTTAGAAAGTATTAAATCTTAAAATGTATATACCATCCATACAGGGCATTAAAAAAAATATATTAAGATATAATTGGAAAATATTTCACAACTGATTCTACAGTATGAGATCTCAGGTTACAATGGAAGACCATCACTTGATTTCAGAAGACACAGGCAATTCCAAAATGGCTTTCTCTCAGCTGAGATAATAAAACACCTTCAGATTTAAATGTCCAATTATAACAGATAAAGCAATTAAATAAAATTGCCCAAACCAGAGACTCTATAAGACTGCGTCAGCACAGCAGGTGGCATGCTGATCCTGAACATGCCTTCAGAAAAGCAGAGTACCAGGGTGGGGGAAGAAATTTATAAAGATTTACTTTGATTTTTATTTCCCAATTTTCATCAACAGAATTTAGAATTTTGTTAGGAAAAGAAAAAACACAGCAGAAGGTAAATCTGTTTCACTGCTGTAAACTGGAGTAAGTAGAGTGATTTCAAAATAGCTTTCAATTGCAATCCTCCCAAATAACGAAGTAACAAGCTAAAAAAAATTTTAGCCCTTCTAAAGAACCTACGACTTCCTATGAGTTCCCAGACCAATCACATTTCCACACATTCCATAAAGTATTACAAAACATACACCAAAGCTATGATCTAGCTGAAAACCCCTGAGTTTTCAAAAGGAGATGAAAATAATTCTTTACCCCCTAAATTTGCAACCATGACTGAAAGAAAAGGATAGACAGGGAGCATGTGGTAGTAACTGCAAGGAAAATATAGCTACAGCTTTTCAGCCAGCATTTGTAACTCTAATACCCCCACTTTGTTCAAATGAGAGATTCAAAAAAAAAAAAAAACATGGCAGAAGAACACAGGAATGTTTTCAAACTTGTCGTACAGTGCCTGCTTCTTTCTGATACGGTCCCTTGCTCAAAACCCATTTTTAATTATATAGTGAGTCACCCATATAAACTAATCCCCAATCTCTTACATTTTTAAACACACAGCCTACTTCTCCATCCTTATCTCCAGTGCTACAATTTTTATCATCTGCATCCTCTTCACCTCTCTCAACATCAATGATTTAGTTGCAGTCTGAAAGTCGTTCTAATCTTACCACTGATGCAGATGGCAAGCCCACACACTCTCTGAAATAAGACCAGCAGGAAGCAGAGTCAGCATACCTACTCACCAGCACACAACAGAAGCGATGCCAAGGCTTTTTAAGTCAGATAATTTCTGTGGGTATCAAGGATGGCCACTCTCCCCGGTCCCATCCACAAGGACAGATGGGACACACGGTGAATGGCTGCGAAAACCTCTGCAATTCCTGACTCACCACATTATCCTCCATATGAATGAATTGGTTTGGTTCATACCCTACATTTCTGGCAAGTGCTGGGCTTACCTCGCACAGGCCACACAAGGTGTTACGAACAGACAATCCTATAAGCTCCGGATTTATTTTCAAAAGGAATGAGGCTTGGAGCATACTTTCAGAGGTGAAACAATTCACACGGCCTGGATTTGCTGGCTGTCTTCCCCAGGCAACTTGCAGTCCCTTCCCCATCACACAAGGAATACAAACCACAGATGCAAGAAAGGACTTAGTGGTGGCCACCTCTGGAAATACAGCAGTAGGAAAAAGGTCCTCTGACCAGCCAAATAATTCATCCTACCCTCAATTTGCTTCCAATTTGTTCCCAGGTGAAAAAAGCTCAGCTCTGGCAGCTGCTATTCATAGACAGCATACAGGCTGCAAGTTCACTTCACCTAGTGCAAAGGATATATTTCAGCTTCGGTTGAGCTCAGATTTAAAGCAGGTCCTCCCTTTCTGGCTGATGAAGTGCATGAACATCCGATTAATGCACTGTGTGCTGAAGCACATTACAACTACAGAAGCAAGCTGGAAGGGTGGATGTTGTTGGTCTTGCTCTACAACTTCCTTAGCCTGTTCCATTTACAGACCTGACTTATTTTTCATGTTGTACAAAGAAAAGGTACTTCTCTATTGTCACAGTGAAGATTTTGGTGCCTGCTAAGTAGCCTATTATTAACTCACAAGAGCAATAAAAACTTGCTATCACTAAGAGATTTTTGACGTAGCTCGCCTCAGACAACCCTCTGAATATCTAAAAAACCAACCCAAGCCTCATGCCTGCATTTACACTATTACAGATCAATAACACTTCTCTGGTGAGAGGGAAGAGCAAGAGAACATACTAGTGTGCACGTGAAACAGTTGACACCACCAGAGCGCTGCAAAGTATGATGAAATTTCTCATAACTTATCTTTAGACACAGTATCAGGGAAAGCCAACTTATTTTTATAATCAAAACTACTACTAACATTAGGAAAGAGGCCCATCAGCAAACACACAAAGAACCACGTGAAACAGATTTGGAATTGTGTTCACTTGAACAGCGAGTACAATAAAAAAAGAAAAAAAAATAAAACACTTTGTATATATTACACAAGTCATCTCAGAGCAGAAAATTAATATTAGGCCGGTTCCAGGCTAGTATTAAAATATCAGCATTGGACTTGATGTCTGATGGAGAAGGCAGTTAGTCATACAACCCCTGAACTTCCTTGGTGAGGGGAACATGCACATCGCTCACAGACAGGATCGTGGAGGTGTGATGGGGTACGTTTTCTTAACTCCTGTTCTCCGTGTTCTCCCTGCCTGTACACATGTGCACACCAATGTGCCAGTATTTGCTAGCTACAGCAGGGGAAGCAAACCTTTTGGTCAACTCTCTACAGTGACCAGCCTCTTGGGAGATTAGAATAGGATGCAGAAAGTAGGATGAGCTGGGAGAAAAACATGCCAGAAAAAGAACTTGCTCTAGTACAGCTCACCTACTGTAGAATTACAAAGACTTAAGCATTCAGCTCACTAACAAAGAGCTACTGGATTCAGTTACGCTTTCATTGCCTGTCAAGACAGAGAACTAGCTCTGCTAACAGAGCCAGCCAGATCCACAGCTGCTGAAGAGTGCACCTTGAGTACAGCCCTCATCGCCGAGCATAAGCAGCCTGACAGCAGAGACATCCATGTACCTAAACTCTTACCAGAAGATACATCTCCCCACTAAAACGATTTAATTAAGTTTCTGTTTACTCTAGAAAAGTGCAAAGAAGAAACTAAACGGAGTTTATTTAAGCAAATGTAAAAGCAGGTAATTACTCTCTGAAATAATATACAATGCTTATTTAAACACTTAAAAAATTTCACAGTTCTTTGAGCAGTAGTGTCTTATTTTGTTGATCTCTCATGAGGCTAGACTTACATAAAAATTGAGCTTTCCATCACAACCCCATACTGACTGCTGAAACTTCTTTACAGTGACTTTCCCATCAGCATTCAACCATTTTATTACTTAGCATGTTTTGAAAGTCTCAACTACACTGTTACATTCCTCTTCATGAATATTTAAATATTATCGCCAGAGCTGTAAAACCTACACAATGCAATGTATTGTGAGAGAACATAAAAGTCATTCATTTTATCTCCAAGTCAATGCTCAGGCCACTAAAATGTACCACTTTACTGGACCATTTACCAAAAGCACTACAAAGCTTCCTATCACACTATCCTTCACATGCACACAGCATAGCTAATGAAGATACAAGCATCCTAATGCCTAACTACTGATTTAAACCTAGCTCTGGCTAGCTCTAATGCAGAGGGAAACAGAAGAATGTCTTTTGGTGCTTCTCCTTTCTCCCTGTCTTCTAAGGTTGCCTCAGCAAGCTTGCATCCCCAAGCCGAGTATTCAGATCTCAAAGCAAAAGCACAAAACTCTTATCAAACACTTTGTATAGACTTGAGATACTCTGATTCATCAAGCTGGACATTATCAACCAAAAAGCATAATAATCTGTGGGGACAAAACCTCCATTTTTGCTCTAGCAGGGAAAACTAAATATATTTGATAAAAGAAAGATCAAGTCAAGAAAAAAAAATCTGAAACATAAAAAAAAAAGATCCATTCAAAATAACTGTTCACTAATTGAAAATATAATGAAGCAATGCAGGTTGTACATCCCTAGGATGTACAATTTATTGTCTCAATCCTATCTCTTAATTTGTGTTTATTGCACAGTGACAGAGGTGTCCTCCACTTAAGAGGATCAAAGAAACTAGTTTTCAGCTCTTCCACCAAAAGTCGATGCAGAATTGCAGGTTACACACAGAACTGAACTACCTGCAACACACCTGTGTTAAATACCAGAAAGCCTAAGTAATCACTCAGAAATTAAGTATATAATTTTTGGAAATAAAGTAACCTTTTTTTGTTTGTTTTTATGGAGGAATAACTAATTAAATTGTATTGGGAGATCACAACACCACTTGCATTTTCTGTTTATTATCCTTTCTTCCAGCATACTCACTTCCAGTAACACCAGTGCTGAGTGGTATGTGGCACAAAGGCCTGCCTACGCTGTACTGGACTTACACCTCAGGCTCCTTTGTCCTACTGGGGGAAAGGAGTGAAGACTCATTCTAGAGAAACAAAAGACAACAGTGAGGTGGAAGTCCTGGCTACAGAGCAAAGCCAAGATACAAAGGGGAAATATTTGCTTTAACAGATGAAGTTCTTCAAATCATACAGCGAGGGTGCAGTTAGAGAAGACAAGCTGAGCAAGTTACTACTCTGTCCTCCCACCCGTTCTCCTGCGACTTCCCTCCCACCAGCAGTTGCACACTAGCCCTTTGGTGAGTGACTGAGCTCCCTAAATCAGCACATTATTTCCAGGGGAAAAAAAAAAAAAAAAAAGAGCGGGTAGCTCTGATATCAAAATGAACTGATTCAGATGCAAACTGGCCAGAAAACCAAGGCACATGAAAGGACCACATGGCCATGATCAGGTGGGACAAGGGAAATAGCACATCCCCTTAGGTAGCAGTAAGATACTGGATTAGCAAAACAGCTGCACTGGTCTAAGCATACTGTCAAGGTCTATCAAAATAATCCCCCCAAGCACACTCACTCCAGGCATCCAGGAAGACCACAGATCTGTCACACAAAAAGGCATTCTTTCTAAGCACCTGTATCCTGATGTTCAGGACGGAAAGGAAGATAAGACACTATTTCTTGGAGAGCTGCCAATGCAGCAAGAACGTATTGCCTAAGGTCACATTTTAGGTGGGCAGATACCCTGGGTTTGAGAATAGCATCCATTCTCATTTGGCACAGAAGATGCTTTTTCCTACTTGATGGTATAATTAAAACCCAACATTAATTACAAAAGATTTTTCTTGTCCTACATACAAGATCTTTTCATTCCTCAGAAAAAAACTGAAAAATTCAGTAACGACACCCAAGAGGACAGTCAAAAAGACTAACCTTATCTTAGCAGTGCTAATTTTTCTGCATCCTCTCCGCAGAGAGGAAAGAGCTGCTCTGAATCCCCCTCAGTCTTCAACTGAGCAAGCCTAGGGACTCACTGCCTCAGTAGCTTCTGAGGCTAATCCTCCCCCTCTCTGCCAAGCCTTACCTGTATTCTGCAGATTGTCTATACGCATGTGACCAGAAAACATTTTTCTACAACATGAAAACAGGATTTTTCTGAAGGCAGGCCAAGTCTCAGTCTTGCTCATTTTCTATACCAGGAAGAAAGCGTAGCCAGGAGTTTACTGTATCACGTTGTCCAGCAAAGTACTACGATTATACTTAGTACCAAATATTTCTCTCACAGGCTACAAAACACCAAACACAAGATGATGCACCCAAACAATGACTTGTTTGTTAGCAGCCTGCATCACTGCAGAATGTTCACCCGTAACACTAGCTGGCAGCCCAAACCATGACAAGGATGAGTGTTTTCTGCCATCTTTCCCTAAATAAGCAACATAAAAAGACCACCTTGCATTTGAAACAATTAGAGAATTTTAAGAGTGAAGAGTCCCCTACATACAGAGTTAGGATTTATATGGAAAACTGCATGCATAAAAACTGTGTTTTTTCCACAGCTGAAAACTTAAAGAGGATTTTTCTGTATAGGATTTTTATTAAAAAAAAAATAAAAAATAAAAATAAATAAATACAAGAATAAGACAGACCAATTGCTTCATCAGGCAAAGGCATGAATTTTCATCAAGAGCATTTCTGAATAAAAGGACAAAGGTTAGTTAAGGGGATATTTCTGCTTTTCAATGCCTCTGGCTGCAAGGTCAGTTAATGCCAGTTTAAAAGATTAAAGTCCATCCCAACCTCCACATCTTTGCTTAGTGCCCCTCACACCGGCCAAAGCAAGTGCTCTCAGGGCCATCCCGTGGGCTCCTCTGCAGCATAACCCCGAGAACATCTTCAGCAGCACAGTTAAGAAGTCGGTAAACTACAGCTTGTGAAATCAGGAGTGTGAGAGCCTCTTCCAACTAGTTCTGCATCCAAAGGCATTGCAACATCAGACGATGCTAAGTTCCTAGAAAGTTGTCTGGGATATTTGTCAGCTACGGTATCGGTGATTCATTACTCTTTCCCTACTGTGAGATTACTATCACGAGCAGGAATTCCTTCAAGATCAATCACTCTCAAGCTTTTTGGCCAGAAGATAACCCTCAGCCACGCACTCTAATACCTTCAGCTGAAGTTTTATTAAATTTGCTGTTTAACTGAATCCTAAAAACTACAGTTCTGACGGTATCACAGCCAGGGAACACAGGAGAAGCTGGTAAGACTCTGACATTTAAAACATCATTAACTGCACCTACTCTTGTAGATTAACTGATTTTTATAATTGAAGAGAAAGTTGATTAACAGTTCTGTAATTACACAACTGGTATTTTTAGGCTCCAATCACACCACTTAAGCACGTACATAATTTAACCTATTCAGGTGACTGAAGTTATTCCTGACTAAATACTTGCTGCATGACTGCAGCAGCCACAGGGACAGGCTTTGAAAGGAAACTGAGCTTTTTCAGACTGGCTCTAGCTACAAACTAGTACACCAGACTGAGTTTACTACACAAACCATGTCGTACATCAGCATGACTGTCCTTGAACCTGCCCACATGGCTGCCGTGCCGAGCTCTATCTGATACATCACTCTCTCCTACCCCAAAGGAATAGGTTCAGCTTCTTGAGAAAGTTAATCAGGAATGGGAATAGCACTAAAAAGAAAATAAACAGCATGTTAAGAACATAGAGGGGAAAAAAAAGAATCTAGCTATATATTGTTATGCAAGACAAGTTACCAGCAGTGGATCATTTGCCAACAGAAATAACTTGATGGGAGAGGTCAAACTCATGATGCAGCTCAGTTCACAGACTACAGCACAGCGTATCTGGTAAAAAAGCTACCTTACATCTGGTAGCACACATTCAGAAAAAAAGGTCAAGAAAAACATCCTCTGTAAAGAAGAATTTAGATACAAAGGTATTCAAGCATAGCTACTACATGCCTGCAGTACAATTGACAAGGTCTCCAATGCAATTTGGTTGACACTTTGAAGAGGCTACAGAACCTGACTTGTGATGGCACAGTTCCACCCATGCCTGCACACAAGGCTGCAGGACTTTGAAAACACTCATGTACGGAATAACCAAACACTTACTAATATGATGGCACAAGTCAAGCACTGGGAGCAAGCTTCCAAACCAGCCTCACAGCTCATGTGAAGTCAGGGGTGCCACAAACTCATTTTCCTAAGCCTCTACACGTGATCTCACCCTATCTCATACCAGCACCAGCATTTATGGAGTCACATGGAGAGCTGATTCAGGGAAATGACCAACGAAATAATCCTCACTATAAAAAAAAAGGTGATTAGATGTTTATCCAGTTCAGATCCCCGAAGCAGTGACTGAGCACAGAGGGAAGCCCAAAGGGCCAGCGGAAGGGTGATAGCCAGGTCTTAAAAGAGTTTAGATTGGATTACAACCACACCTTTAAGACTTTTGGCAGATTTGGGAGTGGCTAGTAAAGATGCTATGGACTTGAACATCAACCCTGCCCTGTATCTGAGATTATTACCCTTCAACACACACGCATCCACGCCTCAAGCACTCTAGGTCAGTCCTAGGAATGATATTGTCAATGAAGTGAGTAATAGTGGGAAGATCTGGACTGCTAAGTAATATTCATTCTAAAAATGCTAGTCTGAGTCTAGAAACTTTTAGGCAATAAATGCTTGGGAAACACAGTATTCCTAACAGCATAACTAGAAATTCATTCGCAGAAAGGATATATTTAAATTTATTAAATTTAAATTTTAAAAGTCAAGTTTGCCAAATCCACATTTCACAAAACCCGATTACCACTTTGCAGTATTAGGATTAGAAAATCTTAGCAGGTATTAGGGGAAGAGCCGCCAGCCAGGGACATCTTGCAAAATTCCACCCAGCACAAGTCAGGGGACTAACAAAGCGAAAACATCCTTTCTGTTTGTCTTTTAGCAACGGTGACAAGAATCAAGAAGATAAGATTAAGAAAATAAGTACCTCTTTGGGTAGAAGTAAGTGGGAACAACCCACGAACAAAAGCTGGTATTCAATTGCAATAACCATTGATTGAAGACTAAGCTGTAACAGACACTTTCCCAGGCTTTGAAGATTACAGTTATATTATGGTGAAAGACTGAACACCGAGATTAAGTTAATTTAGAGCTGTAACTGAGAAAGTATTCTCAAGCAGGAACGTCTATGACACCAAAAATAAACTACTGTATTCAAGCTGTCAGTAAAAAATAAAAACAAAAAATAAAAATCAGCAAACCAGAACTTAATAGAAATATGCCAGTTTTCAGAACTTGCAGGGTTTGGGGTTTTTTTAAATCTCATTTGATTAGTAGTAAATAACTAAAGGAAGAATTCAACAGCACTGGAAGTCATCCACACCAGGCTTTGGGATCCATGAGTAGGAAGCAAAAAGCCTGACCAGGTGTGTTGGGTTTGAGAGTGGAGAGCTGTGGCCCACCTGGAGCAGTTCATGAAGAGCTGCAACCTGTGGAAAGGACTCAGGTTAGGGAAAGTTTGTGGAGGACTGTCTCCCATAGGAAACACTGGAGCAGGTGACAGTGTGAGGAGTCCTCCCCCTACGGAGAAAGGAGCAGCAGAAACAAGGTGTGATGAACTGATCACAACCCCCGCTCCCCACCCCCTGCACTGCTGGAGGGGGCAGAAGGTGGAGAAATGGGGAGCAAAGCTGAGCTCAGGAAGATGGGAAGGGGGGGGGGGAAATGGTGTTTTTAAGATGTGATAATACTTCTTACTGTCCTACTCTGTTTAAGTGGTGGTGTTTGAATTAAATTGATGTTCTTTCTCTTCCCCTAACGAGTCTGTCCTTTGCCCATGACCATAAGAGTCGAGTCATCCCTTCACATTCTTATCCCCATTCCTGAGCCTTTTGTTTTTATTTTCTCCTTCCCATTCCTGGGGGGGAGGAGTGAGCAGCTCCGTGGTGCTCAGTTGCCCTCTGGGCTCCAACCCTGACACCAGGCTGCCACAGACCTTGAAATATCTCCAAAGCTCTCCCACTCGAAAAGAGGCCTCCCAAATTGTTACTGTATTGCTAGCAGTAAGTCTAGACACTGGTAAGATTCACACGAGCATAATTTTCAGATGCAGACAAACTATATCTACCTACACTCTTCAAAACTGTATTAGCCAGTCGCATACCCTTTGCAAAACACATGATGTGCATTTAAACAAAATAAGCACTTCATGGTGGGCTGTATCTGAATGTGAACTAGTTATCTCCAGGGACAGGTTGAAGATAAAGTAGCAATAAAGCTTTGCAGAGGGTTTAAAATAGCTGTTCCTGAAGTGGGATGATCCTGTGAAAACATTAGTTGTCAAAACTACTCACAACAGAGTACCAAGTTTATTACTGAATCAGCCTGTAAAACTCAAAATTCTGCAGCTGTAGAAAATCAACAGGTACGCTAGCACACACAGCACATACCATCCTCCTCCAGCTGAAACCAAATGAAATAAAGATGGGTTGGGATACAGTAACTCGTATTTGCCATACACACAGACAGTTCAAACATGTCAGAAAATCTAACAGTAGAAAATGCGTGAAACAGCTTGAGTTAGAATGAGTTTGTAAGAGTCTTTAGGAAAAAAATTATAGTGTTCTAACATAAACACTAAACAATCTGTAACTCTGATGTGACTGCTAGCATTTAACAAAAAAATCAAACAACAAAAACAACATGGAGAAATTCCCAGAAATAAGGTTTAATTACAGAATGGTTTGGGTTAGAAGGGACCTTAAGAATCACCTAGTCCCACCCCCCTGCCATGGGCAGGGACACCTTCCACTAGCCCAGGTTGCCCAAAGCCCCGTCCAACCTGGCCTTGAACCCTGCCAGGGAGGGGGCAGCCACAGCTTCTCTGGGCGGCCTGTGCCAGTGTCTCATCGCCCTCACAGGGAAGAATTGCTTCCTTATATCTAACCTAAATCTCCCCTCTTTCAATTTACAGCCATTACCCCTCACCCTACCCCTGCACCCCCTGATAACGAGTCCCTCCCCATCTTCCCTGCAGCCCCTTTAAGCACTGGGAGGCCGCTATAAGCTCTCCCCGGAGCCTTCTCTTCTCCAGGCTGAACACCCCCAACTCTCTCAGCCTGGCCTCACAGGGGAGGGGCTCCAGCCCCCTGAGCATCTGCGTGGCTCCTCTGGACCCACTCCAGCAGGTCCGTGTCCTTCTGATGTTGGGGTCCTCAGAGCTGGGCCCAGCACTGCAGGGGGGGGTATCACAAGAGTAGAGTGGGAGAATCCCCTCCCTCGCCCTGCTGCCCACACTGCTCTGGGTGCAGCCCAGGATACCGTTGGCTTTCTGGGCTGCCAGCGCACACTGCTGGCTCACAGTCAGTTTTCCATCCACCAACACCCCCAAGTCCTTCTCCTCGGGGCTGCTCTCAATCCACTCCTCCCCCAGCCTGGATTTGTGCTTGGGATTGCCCCGACCCAAGGGCAGGACCTTGCCCTTGGCCTTGTTGAACTCCATGAGGTTGGCACGGCCCCACCTCTCCAGCCTGTCCAGGTCCCTCTGGATGGCCCATCCCTGCCCTCAGCGTGTGACCCCCACACACAGCTTGGTGTCGTTGCCAAACTTGCTGAGGGTGCCTCGATCCCACTGCCCGTGTCCCCAGCAAAGATGTCAAACAGCGCCGGTCCCAGCCCCGACCCCTGAGGACACCACTCGTCACCGCTCTCCACGGGACATCGAGCTGTTCACCACAACTCTTTGAGCGCGACCATCCAGCCAATTCCTTCTCCACCGAGTGCTCCATCTGTCACATCCGTGTCTCTCCAGTTCAGAGACAAGGATGTTGTGTGGGACAGTGTCAGATGCTTTGCACAAGTCCAGGTAGATGATGTCTGTTGCTCTTCCCACCAACCCTGTAACCCCACTGTAGAAGGCCACCAAAGCTGTCAGGCATGATTTGCCCTTATTGAAGCCATGCTGGCTGTCACCACTTGCCTCCTCATTTCCATGTGCCCTAGCAGAGTTTCCAGGAGGATCCGCTCCATGATCTTGCTGGGCACAGAGGTGAGACTGAGTGGCCTGTAGTCCCCTGGGTGCTCTTTCTTTCCCTTTTTAAAAATGGGGGTTACGTTTCCCCTCTTCCAGTCAGCGGGAACTTCACTGGACTGCCACAACTTCTCAAATATGATGGACAGTGGCTTAGCCACTTCCCTCAGGACCCGTGGATGCATCTCATCCAGTCCCATGGACTTGTGCACCTTCAAGGTCTTTGGATGGTCTCAAACCTGATCTTCTCCTACAGTGGGTGGTTCTTCATTCTCCCCAGTCTCTGCCTTTGCCGTCTGCATCTTAGGTGATGTGGCTGGAACCCTTGCTGGTGAAGACTGAGGCAAAATGTTGTCGAGTACCTCAGCCTTCTCCATATCCCAGGTGACAAAGTCTCCCTCTTCCTTCCGAATGCAGACCACATTTTCCCTAGTCTTCCTTTTATCACCAATGTACCTACAGAAGCTTTTATGTTGCCCTTGACATACCTGGCCAGATTTAATTCTATCAAGTGGCTTTGGCCCTCCTAACCTGATCCCTGGCCACTCAGAGTTTCTCTGTGTTCCTCCCAGGCTGCCTGTCCTTGCTTCCACCCTCTGTAGGCTTTCTTGTTCTGTCTGAGCTTGTCCAGGAGCTCCTTGTCCATCCACGCAGGCCTCCCGGTGTTCTTACCTGACCTCCTCTTTGCTGGGATGTATCACTCCTGAGCTTGGCAGAGGCAACCCTTGAATAAAAACCAGCTTTCTGGGCCCCTCTTCACTCCAGGGCTTTATCCCATGGTACTCTACCACCTCAGTAATATAGGAACTTTGCTTTAGTTAAGGGAAAAAAAATGCCTAATTTATAAACAAGGTCAATCCGCTTTAACATGCTGTCAGTTTGTTACCATACTTCAAACTCTCCTCGGTAATCAACCACCACTATATTATTATCCTGCAACATCCTCATAGCATATGTTGTCAAAGCATTTTCCAATGTTAAATATCCTAGTCCTTTCATAAGACAGCTTTTTGGAACTATCAGCACCACAGTTATTTTCCCCCCCTGTATTTCCCGTATGTTTAGAACATTTTTTCACCCAATCCCTGGGAAGGAAAAAAAATGTATACAGTTAAGTATAACGATGCTATTTATCCCAGTTTCTCTCTTGTTTTTTATTTCATTATCCCATCAGAAGTTCACTGGCCTTTCCTTCTTGGAAAGAACCAAGAGGTAAGAAATTTCCTCTGCTCGCTTAACAACTGCGTGGTCCCTACTTCTGTGCAAGAATCACAGCAGCTGGGGAGAAAAACTCGAGCTGTACTGTGGTTCCAGCAAACCCAGTAGTTAAAGAAAGTGGCTCACACCCTGCTTTAAAAGGGCTCACATCCACTTCACAGCCTAAGCAAAATATAGGTATAAAAAAGGCTGAACAAACCTCACCACTCCTCAAAAAAATAACATTCCCTCTGTCAGTGGAACAGCTGTGAATGAGACTGGTCTCAAACACTGGTGCTCGGGCCCGCGGTGCCATCCAGTCAGATGCAATGGTTGGGCGTGCCAGGCAATGCTGGTTTAATGACCAGCTGCTACCAAAAGGACAAGTCACCTCCTGCACATTCTACCTCCCCTCTTGTGCAGCAGCACTGATGCTCAGCTAATCCTGTGCCAAGCCAGGTCAGGAAGCAAAGCTTGCCAATAAAAAGGTTTTGGGGGTTTACTTTTTCTGTTCTTCTGTCAGATTAGCTTGCTATTACTTGAAATACAAAAACATACACAGTTCAAGTAAAAGAAAAGCTAAGCTTAAAGTAATAAAAATAACAGAAACCAAGGATTGGGCAGATCATTTTTGGTAGAGATCGTATCACGGTATATTAACATGCCACCATTACCAGCACATTCCCATTATGTGAGCAAAAGAGATGGGATTAAATCAAATAAAAGACAATAACAAGATTGCAGAAAATACAAGAGAGGACAAAGAAGGTTTCAAGCCAAGGAACATGAAGAAAGCATGCCACAAACTTTGTTCAAGTTTTACCAGAGGTCAGGTCAGTATCACTATTTTTTGTAGAAATAGACCCATTTGTCTGAGGCCACCACTACTTGTCAGTATCAGAGGGAAGAAGTGACATTATCTTTAATAATCATACACGTATCTTCTCCAAATACACACAGACTGAGATTATTCTGTAACTTCTCTGCTGCAAAGCCAGCTGCTGGAATTTCAACCAGTGAAGCTAAAACGCACCAAGACAGAATTATTCACATTAGAAACAAGAAACATTTACCTCAAAGGCAAAACTTCAGTTCTGGAAAACACATACATTGATTTTACTGTCAGTTTGCCTTTTAAAATGTAGCACAAAAGTACAGAACTAATGTTACTTGTTTCAGCAAATTAATGGGGCACGCAAATATTGCGGCCAAAATAGACAGAGTTAACGGAAATGAGGGATTCCAAAAGAAATAAATATCTGTTTTAAAAAAAAAAGACAAAGAGATACATTTTTCAGGTTAAGTATATGAGCGTGAGAAGTATCATTTCATTGTCATGATTTTTCAAAGCATAAACCACAATTTCAAAATCCAATCTCAAGTCTTCAAAGCCTGGAACTTCAAATTTGGGCTTCAGACAATATTCTGACAGCATCAGAAGTTTAGTAAAACTGTCACTGCTAGTATAGCTATGTATTGTACTAATTAGGCTAATCAAGGTCTTTCTGGGAAAAAGAATTAAACTACAAAAGCATCTGCTTCCCTTCAGACACACTTTTTGACAATTCCTCTTACAGAATTATTTGCAACACTACTAGTGTAAAATCAACAGACCAATATGGCCAAACCCTATTATGTCACCATCAATTATTTAAGTTCTAAGTAACATTGGTTTGTTTAGAGAATACTCATCTCTCACGACTGTCCACAAGGAGTGAACAGTTAATAGAAATGCACCTCATGAAGGGACATGAAAGAGAAGCAGGAAAAGTTTGGGTGTTGGTGCAAAGCTTCCAGGAAAGGGAAGCACAGCAAGTGGTAAAGATAACTATGAGAAAATGAGAGGAGTTTGGATGCTGCAGTCTATCACCAGCAGAGCAGAGAAAGCAGGACTGATGTGATAAGACAAAAAGGTAAGGCAGCAAGCCTAGAGTTACACAGAGCCTCAAGGGACGAGAAAATAAATGAAAGTTTAAAAGACAATGGAGTACCTCTATCCAAGGTAATCCGCGTAGGGAGGTAGACAATTTGATAGAGTATCTTTAAATATAAGCAAGATAACTGTTAAATGCAAGGTGAAGTTTCAAGATGCCTTTATATGACAAGTGAAAATTACCCTTCCATTCCTGAGCTCAAGCAAGCAAGCAAAAAAAAAAAAAAAAAAAAAAAAAAAAAAAAAAAAAAATCAAAGTAAAACATCAGGAAACTAAGGTACAAACAGTCCAAAACCAGCCTAAACAGTTCCACATGCACAAAGGTTTTTTTTTCCCCACTTTAAATAGCAAAGTCAAGAATGGCCTCATACCAGAAGGTATGAAGGATGATCTAGCAGACACTTATCTCACCCACACAGACACATTAAAAAAAAAGACTGAACTCCCGGAATTGCCACACTGAACAAGTCACTCTTTAGAATAATTCCTGATTTACTGTTGGACACTGTCCAGCAATTATTCCAAATTGCTAAATACTCATGGAACAGCAGGGAAATATTTAACAAAATGAACTCGCATAAAACCTCCAATATTCAACTCCGACAAAACACCTGTTAAACAGCGGTTTCAAAATACCTGATAAATGCGTGGCAAGTGTAACAGACCGCAAACACATCACGTTGCCAGAAAACCTGCAAAGCTACGATCACCTTACAAATCCATAACGGTTAAAAGCAATCTGTACGTTCCTAGGCTATGTCAGCACCCACAAAACACCAGAACTAAAAAAAAAACAAACAAAAAACAGAACAATCACCCTCCCCACACACACACTTCCCAAACTAAAGAAAAACCCTTCAGTTGAGAAGAGCAAGTACCACACAAGGGGGAGATGCCAAGTGCTCTTTCAAGTCAGAAGGGAAGGTTGCACTTTCAGCTTCTTCCTAGAAGAGTGCTGGATTTGCAGATTCTAGAAAAAGACAGCCCACATTTCTACACGGCTCACAGATACAGCCAGAAATGGAAGGTTCATGGGTATGAATCCCTGTGGCTTTGAACAGTATCCTGTGAAATGAAACGGCTTTATTTAAAATTAAATAAATCATTTGACCAGAAGTTCGAGCAGACTGCAGAAATCCACAGCTTTACACCCCACGCTGAAGACTTTCAAGATTATTTAAAAGCATTTGATATGGCGGGCAAACGCTGTGAACAGCAATTAAGGAAAAAAGTTACAGGGATGAAGAACCGATTAGCAGCCAGAAAAAGAAAAGAGCTGGAATTAAAACCGTGTTTCCTTTGTAGAAGCTCGTACACCTCTTTGTAAGGGCTTATGCGCTCCCTTGTAGATGGCGACGCGTAGGAACTGTAAAAATTCAGCAGGTAGAAAGCCGAGAGGGGCAGGAGAGCTGCATCCCGAGAGCCGCACAGCCCGCCGCCGGTGCGGGGACAAAACCACACGCAGCGCCCCGAGAGCGCTGAGCGGGCGGGCACGATACTCGGCCGCGGG
>NW_020799112.1:18689352-18726671 GCF_003259725.1 Athene cunicularia
TATAAGAGACAGGGTGGTGCCCGGGGGGGTCACCCGGCCTCACCCATCACCTCAGCCACGAAGCGGGGAGCAGAGCGAGTGCAGATGGGCTTGAGCGCTGCTCGCGGGTCGTGGTCACGCGTGGCAGTGCCGCCATTAACGCCGTGTGGAACAGATTTTGTAACTCGGCCTGGGCGAAAGTAGAGGAAAGTTCATGCTTGGAGGGCGGGGGGGGAAGAGGAGGACGCATTTCTTCAATCAGATCAGGAACTGCCCAGCGCAGGAGCCCGGCCTGTTGTCTCTGTGTGCAATGGGCAAACTTTGAGAATCGGTATCACGAATCACTCCTCGTGGGAGTAATTTCCACTACAGGTTTCGTTACGTATCTTTTGCAACAGTGTACTAGCACAAACAGCGTCTGTAAGGGGGGAGTGGGGAAGATTTGGCTCAAATTATTTAAATATTCAAATTTTGGATTCAAAAATGTATTCCTTAAATAGGACAAATAACGACTTCCTAGAAAAAAAAACATCTGAAATGTATGTCTAATGTTAACGGTATTAATTTTTATTTAAGACATATGCAGTTAGATGGCTCAGTGTTTTCCTTTGCAATGGAAATACGGTTCAGAAGGGAGTTAAACCAGGCTCAAAGGTCCTGGTACCATTTCTAAAATGCCATAGCCGAGAGCAGTAATTTTGTACAAACTCAGAACACCCAGATTCATTTGAAATCTTTCATTAGCAAGCCTTATCATTTGCGCTGCTGTGACACGGTGTTGAAGCAGGTATCATCATCCGTCTCCCCTTGCTGCCAAAAGCCAACGTTAACTCCGCATCGCGCTGGGCTGAGCTGAGAGACAGGCGAGCGTGCGCTCAGACCTGAACCATCGGTTCGTGCCTCGCAGGATAACCGAGCTCTGCACGCACAGTCCGAAACTCGGAGCCTCGGCGCGACACAAACGGCCTCCGAGGGTAAGTCTGAGGCTCAGTACACCACCACATTTACTAGACCCACTGCACCGATGAGAAAGGGATGATAAATCAAGCATTAAAAAACGAAACAGCAGAACTGGCAGCTGCTAGTTTAAACTGAGGATGAAACAAGAAACAAAACAGCCTCGTGTGAACAGCCAGTCAGCAGAGGAGCCAGTACTGAATTCTGGTAGCAGAACCATTTGTAGCAGAACCATTTGCTGCCAACAATAGGCGCAAATTTGCGAAGACCCAAGCAACTGCGGGCATTCAGCGCCATGTTAGGGCGTTGCTGGAGGGGAACTCCTAACGCTTGCTTTTAGTTAAGGTAAGGTCGAAAGAATTTGTGCTGTCTCACAGAGGAATGAATATTAGGCTCCTAGGACTCTTAATTTCCATTGAATAGGAAAACCGGGTATTTCCAGGGAAAACTTAAATTAGTTCTGAGTACAAGATCTCACAACTATCAGGCTAAATTCACTCTCCTACTGCAGCAGAAATCCCAAGCCCGCTGATCCGCAGCTACTTGTTCCCGCCCGCATTCCCATGTGCTAGTGCTGGTTCTTGGCTTACGGAACAGGAACAGAAGGAGAAGTGGAAGCCCGGTAAAATTTTCTGGAGTTGGTTCAAGAACTTTCCAAAGGAAAGCAGAGAAAATGGGGGATTTCTGAATTCTTCAGCTAACACTATAAGGCATTTCTGACGAACTACCACATTCCTGCTTCCTCTCTTTCTCTTTTTCCCATTTCTAGTTAATTAAACTGCACCTCCTCACATCCCACGAGAAGTTAACGAGCAAGTTCTTCTATGATTAGGTCCCTCATCTCATCTCACAGCAATATTTGGGCTGTAATGACTTGATTCGCACGGTTATCATGTTGGCCTCTAAGTTTAATATTTGTAAATTCAAGAGCTAGAAGGAGCAAGTGAATTGGGAAAAAGTAGCTGGAGGCCAGCCTGGGCATGAGACTTCTCTGGTACAAGCTATTGTTTTAGGAGAACATGCTTGAGGTGAGGAATTTTCCATGCCTTTTTTCCTGTTGATCCTGCAAAACTGTAAAGAGATTGACATCAAATTGTTTGAGAGTTACACTGTTTGTGATAAGCTTAGATGGAGAGACAGCACATTGTTTCACTGGAACAGCTTGTGAAGAAAATGAAGGGAAAATGAGTCATCGACATCCTCTCTGCCTCACTCCGTCTGGGAGAGCGTCAGCCTTCAGAGTGTTGTGAAGGGGGGGCAGGACATAGCACCACAGTGAAATATATCCCTGTGACCTGGGAGAGATGGCACATGGCACAAGGAAGTCACCTTCTATCCTTTTATTACGTTGATCTGCCATACAGAGCATGACGTGATCAGACCCTAAGCTAGCAGCATTAGTCATCCAAAAAAAGTGAATTCTTGTTCATTCCGATGTTAAATCTTGTTTTCGTCACTGTACCTCAACCTTAGAGGGCTAAGCAGTAGGATAAATATTTACTACTTGTCACTCTTAAGTGTTACCTTCCAACCACACCAATAGTCAACTCAAAACTCCTCTGATATCTCCTTCAAAATCAACAACTGTCAGCTGTGAATTAGAAGGAAATAATGAAGCATTATTTTGTACCTTACTGCATTTAAGGACCTTGAACCTGAAGTAAGCTTCTGTTATCTAAAATGGAACATAACTGGTTTTAAAAAAATTCCTTTTGCTGTGTGGTTCCTATATTTCATTTTTATATGTCAAACTAAACTATCAGTCTGTCACTGGCACTCTATGTTGAGTTTGTGATGTTAGCATCACCAGAACTAGTAAAATTTGTGATGTCAACCTTCATAGGTTTTACATCGCATTGAACTAGCTGTAACTTGATCTCACTGATTGTAAGAAACCTCTCTAAGGAAGCCCTTATCTCAATATTGCAATATCCAGCAGCCAGGATGAGGCTGTTTGATCACTCACTCACCCTCATGTAATGAAATACTGACTCATGCGCAGAAAAAAATTAAAATACAGCATTCCCCTTTGTGAGAAATGAGTTATTAGATAAAAGTTATCTGGTTTTGACTTTTTGTTTAACTCCACAAAAAGTTCTACCAGAGGCACGCTCTGTTATTCTGCAGCTGTTTTTAAGAGCTGGTCAAAATATGTGCTGGAGTTCAGGTAGTTAAATCAGATGCAAATGCCAACTGATAAGGAGATCTAGTTAATGCCCTACTCAAGGTCAAAGAGATCCTGTGTAGAAACCATTTTTGTCCCTTACTAAAGTCATCTGTGGCAGAAAAGAGGCATTACTGACTCACTTGGCTTATTCTTTTAACAGTGGTGAATTCTCCCCAAAAATTTTTTTTCTTTTTTTTGGCCACATGTTTGTCCATTTCTGATCTATCTAGGTAAATCAGCTGTCTAGCTATAGCTAAAGCAGCAACTCACCAGTGGGCATTCTGACTGCTGCTCCCAAACACTGAAGATAACTTATTTTTTCAACATGAAAGTTTAAAATTTGTCAAGTCAGGTAAAAAAAGCATACGAGGACACAGGTTAACAGGATCTGTAAGTCCCCTCTGTTATTTGTAAAGGGTTTTTATAGTGCTGGAGTTACCAAGTTTTTTGTGAAAATATTTTGCCCAATACCTCTTGGATAATACACCAAATAACATTACAAACACACAGCTTTTCATCAATTCAAAATATGCTATTTCAAAATGGGATGAAGTAGAAACATCTTGTTGTTAATCTCAACCCTTAGGAAATACAACCTAAAAGGAGCCTTGTTTCCACTGAAGCCAGGGACAATAAAACTCAAAAAGTGTCTGACTTCACAGTTTTTAAATGGTTTAAAAATTTTGGTTACTTTGCTGGTATGTGGTACACTCCAGAGTTACACATCATCTTCTGAAGAGATCCTAAAGGTTTAGTAATATTTTTCCACTATACCAAGGTTCTTCGAAACCAAAAAGCAGTTAGTCTGTGCTTTAACAGATGAGAAGATGTATTCCCCTAAAGGAAACAAGTGCCTTGCCTGTACAGTCAAGAAATAGGTCATAAAATCTAGGGTAAATTCAAGATACAGCAGCAGAACGGTAATGTACAAAATATTAATTTTGCATTAATTTAACAGTCATTAATTATCCCCTGTAACTGATTTAGACTCCAATCTCACAAGCAACGTATGCATTTAAATTAAAGTAACAGAACTGCTCATGTGTTAAAATTGTTAAAATAGAATTGACATCTTACTGTGCGAAGTAATTACAAGAAGGGAGCAGGGAGGCAGCATGCCTTTAGAGATAAGAGAGCTGATTTGGTATCACCAGTGCAGTTCTGCTCCCCTCTATCCGTGAGACCCAGCACAACACCAGCACCGCATTTAGGTGTTAACTCCGGGCTAGAGCATTACACCACGTCAGCCGTTTACAGTGCAGATGCAGGGAAAAAAAACACACGAAACTTCTTAAGTTTTTCAGCACTTCCCCATTTTTTCTGGGACTGGCAAATTGCCGCCACCAGCAGGAAAGGACCGTCGAGTGCCTTTCTGATGGCAGCGCAAAGGGCCCGATGACACCAAGCTCAGAGCGCAAAACCAGTCACTCGAGTCCGGCTTTGTGGTATGGCTTGTCACATCCAAATCAGGCAAATGAGAGTGGGTTTTCCAGTTTTAAAATCTGCATTAAAGATATTCCATATTAATAGGAAAGGATATTCAAGTTAATGAGCTGATTTGGTTGAGTGCTCACAGTAGTTCTCCATGATTTTTCTTCTGACGTGCTCGCTAAGCGTACAAAAAAAAAAAGATACCTCACCCAACCCATCATCTCAAGTTTAATGTGAACATATCCTGTATTTGGGAGTAGGATACTTACTGCTCAGAAAGCTGTGTTTGAGAGCTTAACCCATGCAGGCCGAAGGCTGGCACAAAACCACCAAGGGTGTGTCTCCACATGTCTCTATATTTAAATGTGTAAAACCAGTAGCTACCAGGAACAGTATGGCGACATTTACACCACAATGGTGACCCTTTGCAAGATTTTATCAGTGCCTGCCTTTAAAAATTAACTAAAACGACTTTATGTCGGTTTTGTTTCTTCTGAACTTTCTCCCCCCATAACTTTTATAGGATTTTAAAAGCTTCCCTGTGAAAATTGTTCCCACTGCAATCTTCGGGCTCACCAATCCTTCGGTTTGAGTTTTCGCTCGTCAGCAGCTGAGCTGGCGCAGGGTGGACAGGCGGTGAGGTGGCCTTTGCACTGAGATGCTCCATCGGCAAGAAGCAGAGGTGCAGCATCTCCTGCCCCAGCCAGCGTGGGAAGGTGGCAGGGGCCAGGAAGCAGCAGGAGGCAACGCTGGCGGAGCACGACAGTCTCAACAACTTGGCTTGGCAAGAACAGGGCAGCAGGTCAGACCAGCTGCTGCCTGAATTTTAGGAGTCGGATACAAGTTCACAGGTATTCTTACAGAGTTCTGTTTCTTTTCCAGGGATAGGTACTTCATAAGCAAAAGGTAAAATTTTAGGTGAGTCTTAATTGTCCAACTTGGAATTCTCATTTGACAGTGATCTTGACAAAAGTGTCACTTTGTCCTGCAGAGGCTTGCTCTTCCATTTCTAAGAGAAAAAGGTACCAACGGGCATACATTTGCTCTTTTTTTCCATTGTTACTATAATGGATTTTTACTTTTAAAATTTATTTTTTAAATCAGCTACCAGAGAAATACTCACCTACCACAGAAATATCTGTCTGATAATTTTTCTGCAGTCAGCTGCCTTATATCCACGAGAATGGATCCATTTCCCACCACAGTCTCTGCTACCTTTTGAAAGCAACATTAATTAAGACGACCCCACTTGTCTTGTAGCTGTGATAGGGACACATCACAACAAAGATTGAAATTAAAGTAACCGAGTTACTGTTGCACTTTAAAAACAGACATTCTGGAAGCCCTTCTGCAAAAAGAGAGCTAGCACGAGTGCATTTCAACCTTTAATAAAACCGTAAAAAACTTTTTTTTTTTTTTTTTTTAAATCTAAGCAAGGATGTTGCACTAACATTAATGCGACCCCTGGGACCATAACACAGATAAGACAAGCCGTTGTTTTATATGACTGTTATTGATAAGCACGACTGCTGCTCTTGTTTCAAGAGAATCCAAAAGATTAAACCTCCTCCTAAACGCTGGTGTTCGTACTGCAACAGAGGAACATATTATTGTCCAAGACAAAGTAACGTGCAAAGACACTTCAAAACATGCGGGTATTGCCCCACATGGAAAAGAGGAGGAAAAAAAGGAGGCGAGTATGTGCATGAGCAAAGAGAGGGAACAGAAAACCAGACGGCAGAATACCCGTGAGCACACTACTAAGAGCTGAAAAGGAGCTCTTTGATCTGAACGCTTTCTTGGTTAAAAGGTCTTTGAGCTGCAAGCAAAATAACTATTCTCAGCTATTTGATGCCCTGTTCAGGGAAACAGGATCTTGCACATTCTTTATAAATAAGAGGGATTCCAGAGATACTTGAGCCTCCATCATCAGCCATTCTCAAGAACACAAAACCCTGAACTTTGATCACTGGCTTCTGACAAAAGGGATAACAGTCTGAGTTGCTCTCCTCCTTTCCCCCCAAATTAGATAGATAAATCGTTCACACAGTAAAATGTGCTATATAGGCTACTTGAAAATAAAACAGTGCTTTCGCTTCTGAAAGCATTACTAATCGAAAGCTAACTTTTAAACATGCTTTAGTACATCATTCCAAGTGAAAATCAAACCCACGTTAAGGTGTTAAAATTTGAGTTTTTCTATAAAGAAAAAAAAATTGCAGATTATTCAAACTGGAAAGCAAACAGGGAAAAAAAAATGCCTTAATAATCAGAGCAGTAGAGCTGGAATGCTCCTCTATAGCTTGCCTAGTGCAACCCCCCTGCTCAGAGCAGGCTGTCACACCTGTGTCCACTTGTATTTTGAGTTATCTCCGAGGATGGAGACTCCAGAACCATTCTGGGTAACCTGCTCCAGTGGTTGACCACACTCACAGTGAAAAGCTTTTCCTTACATCTACATGGAATTGTATTGTAAAGATTGGACCAATCTAAACAGGCAAGCTTGTTAACTAACAATGGTAACCCCCTTCCTTAGAAGAAAATGTCTCTCTTCTACTTGCAATTCTGAAGCCTCTGAGATTTGCAGTTTTGCTAGTGTCAAATGTACCAGCCCTGACAATGGAATGCATGGGAACAGACAGTGAAAAACAAGTTCGCTGATTGCCAGTTGTGTCTGTTCTTCCTAATTTCCCTAAAACAAGTAAATTCAAACAGCAGTACTCAGTTACTGTGACTCAATGCTACCGGAACCTGCAGTGTCCGAGCACAAGAGGCTTAAAACCATGCTAAATACAAATACATTACCCACAGGGTTCTAGGGATGTCTCACATAACACGTATCAACTGCATTCAGGTTCAGTTTTTCCCCCCCCCCCCGCCAACATTTCCAACCCAGCCTGGGTTTCAAGACTGAAGTTTGGCTTTTTCTTGCCCTTCATGCCTAAGGCTAAGTACGTCCAGTTGAAGAATGCTCCTACAGCACGATTTTCTAGGCTGAATACAAGTAAGCTTGTTACCATCAAGAAGTCTGCATGTGTTCTATTTCTAAGTCAGTGTTTGTCAGGTATCCTTTCAGAGTCCCATGAGTAACAGCTGTGCAACAACCGCTTGCTGAGTTAAACCAGTAAAATTGATGTACCTCAATTCACAGATTTCAGATCTCCCCCGCCCCTACAAAAAGAAAAAAAAAAAAAAAAAGGCAAGCCACCAGAAGCACCACATATTTACAAACAATCATAATTTTGATACATCAGGCAGGATGGATAAAAACTGCAACTACATATTTATGGGGGTGTATCATGACTTTTTAATTTACTTGATAGTATGAAGTGTTAACTGTTTTGCCATGAACGTTCACAGTAAGAAAAAGATGAGTCAGAACAAAGTAATTACTCAACTATTTTTTTTCCAAGTAACATTTATTAATAACATTCTTAAAGTGATAACTTAACTCATAAGGAAGGGGGCTGTTGTCAGTAAACATACAATGAAAAGGTAGTAAGATTTTTATATTAAAGTATGACTAAGAAGGCTTTTAACATAGTGTTTAGCCCAACCAAATTTATTATTAAAAACATTCAAAATTGCTAAAAGTGTTGCAATCAGTTCTATTGAACTTATAAAAACCTCATTTCAGTAGTCAATACTAACCTATTATTTTTATAAAATTTTAAACTCCATTCTTAATTTTTGTAAACAAAGCACCTAAGCATTTGAAAGAAAAAAAGTTAGTTTACATCCCATTAAACTGCAGCACATGTGTGTGAAACCTCAGGCATGATCAGGCATGGAGCACAATTAGGCACAGAACAAGACAGTTCCCACAGCCAGCTGCTGAATACATTTATGTTGCCAAAGGTCTTCTTTATTTATACTAATTCCATTATCATTTATAGCTAAGAATTTAATAAATCCTCCACGCAGAAGATTTCCAAGAGAAAAAGGAGTCACATTACACAGAGCTGTGAAGCTTCTGAGGGCTTTGAGTAGTACCTGACTGTGAGTTACGACTTCTTTAGCTCTTTCAGGAATTTTCAGAAACTTCTTCATAACCATTTAACTTTGGCAGATACTGGGCTTGTGAAAGAGCATGACAACACATCAGAAGACAAGTTTTCACTCTGCTGTTGGAACACTGAGGTATGCTGTCATTTATTATTAAGTGCCAGTCAAATAATTGAAGATGATGAGCAAGACCATTGTATTCTGAGGCTGTCAGTTCAAGCTTAGGTCAAGAAAGTCAAGAGGGGCAACTACTAACATATGAGAACTGTTTGTAATTTCTGTTTTCTTAGGGAAGCTGCAAACAAGGTGGTTATCTTACCCGTATCACCTGGCACCACAGTCAATCTGTGTGAATGGCAGCAATTGATACCCAGGCTGTAAGTCTGTCTGCTTCTGACTCTTGAGAACAAAAGTTTAAACTTGATATAAATTACGTAAAATGGCAAATTTGCAGTAAGCCTTTGTTAGCTCCCAATATAGATTTACAGTTGTTTTAATTAGCATACTTCCAAAGTAAATCTAGCTAAACTAGATTTAATCTGGGTAAATTTTCCTGAGCTGACATGCCCCAAACTAACTATAAATGTCCAGAGGTGACCTTCAGACAAACACTGAGGCACTCCCATGAGGCACTGCGGGGAAGTCTGCATTGCCATTGCCCAGCATGTGCTTACTGGGTTGCGTTCTCCAGGGTTCTTGAACTTGTACTGACTATAGGAGTGACATTCATTTAAAGAATAGGAAAAACGTTTTCATAACTACCTGACATTAGCACTAAGTGAACTCAGTGGTTTCCTGTTGTTGCCTTCTCCAATTTTCTTTGGTGTAAAGTGTTAGCATTACAGCTATACAAATTTTTTTTTTATGCCTAATCCCCCTCAATTTGCAGTTTCTTGAAAAAAGAAAGTGTGTCAAACAAACTCAAACTCTTCTAAATGCAAACTAATGATTTAAACTATTTCTTCTTTTCCAAGTCTTTAAAAGCTAAAACAAATTAAGATTAAACAAGTTAATCACATGCATTGGCCTTAACTAACACAGGCACTACTAGCACTATTCAAACCTGTTGTTTTGTCTATCAATTGCAAAGATTTTTCAAAAATAGTTTCACACACACAAAAAAAAAGGTGTAGATGTAAAAGCTAAAAAAAAAAAAAAAAAAATCTGTCCTGTCGTGCCCTATCCCTTTGAACTGATCCAGTCAAAGGAAGACCACAAATACAGGCCTAGTCTCAATAGGCAGGAGAAGAAACAGGCCAGAATTAACATTTCACACACACCCCCACCCCCAAATAGTACTTCTTGAGCAAAAACCCCCTTGCACCATCTTGTTTGTCAACTATTCCAGGAGCTGCACCTAAGTTTCCAGGACCACTGTGTAAGTACCTCCCCCCTTTTATTTTTTTGGAAATGGTTGGTGATGTATATAATCCAAAGACTTGCATCAAAGCTTAATATCTAAAATTAAGGCATAAACCACTGATACTACAGGTGTGGGGGGAAGAGCTCACAACCTCGAGCTAAATTTGCCCTGTATCTACTTTATGGCTTACAATGTACATAGACAAACGTACACACTGTTTATTCAATTATTTGGAGTAATGGAACTATAGTTCAATTTTTCAGTTGCTATAGTTACATTACTATCAATCTTGGCATTTGAAATCCTGAAAGAAATCCTATGGAGGGTACTATACTTTTTTTTTTTTTTTTTTTTTTTTGTCTTAATCAAAATTAAGAAAACATTTCATGCAAACTGATATGGGCAAGCAACTTTTATAAAAATATACTGTATAGAAACACATTTGTAAAATTGCATAGAAAACGTCCTTTTATTTAAATCGAAATAAGGCACGGTTTTACTAGTTAGGGTTTGGCTGTAAAAATGCAAGTCTATTTTGATTACTTTTATGTTATTAACAATATTTTCCATAAAAATATAGGTGCGGGAGTAAAAAAACCCTTTTACACAGAGTAGGAAATACTCTACGGTAAATGTTCACCAAATTTACTGTAATTCATTTGTAGAAAATTTGAATTACTATTTTAAATCAGGATCCTACATGTTATTGTCCTCCAGGCTGTTCACTGGCTGTTGCTGTGCTTTCTTCATTTCCTGTATAATCTAGGTGTTCCATCATCTAAACATAGAGAGAAAAAACAGAAAAAAAAAAGAGATGTCTCTTTATCAAGAAATACTGCATTCCCCCCATTGGTCCAAAGCATTTGTTAGCTAAGAGAAATACAATTAAACATGTGTTAGAGTGCATTTTAGCAGCATACAGATAGTAAGTCCTCTACAGATCAGAAAAGTATTCAAGCCAAATAGTCAAAGCGCTCTTAGCTAATGCTTTCCACTACAAAAACATTCTCCGACCAACGATCCTGGTCCTCTACAAGAAATTCAACTGATGAGTCAAAAGTGTCTCAATTATTAAATACAAAGAACAAAACAAAACAATTGGAGTTAAGCAAATTTTTCAAAGACATGGTTTGCAGAACTGGAAATAAACCCTAGGATCCTATTTAACATTTACAGGTAGCAAGCAATAGCTTGAATAGAAAAGACTAGCTTCCTCTTTTCCTGATTGTAAAGACTTGCTAGTAAAAACTAACTGTATTGGCAACATTTCTTTGTAAATTTTCCTTTTATTTTAAAAGGATAAACGAAATGGAATTGCAAAGTCCTGCAACAGAAGAGAACCTAAACCAAATCGTTATATAGACTGATTATACTTTGCAATTAATGTAACTGATTAGTTCATCTGAATAACACAAGACAAGGAACAGTTGTACTTTTCCTGGCTAAAAAGCAGCCTGTTTCCCTATCCACTGCTGTATTGCTAGAGGGCAATGAAGGCTTTGGTTTCCTCCCTGGGACAAGGCATGGAATAAATTACAGAGGGGATTCGTGCATTTGTTAGCATGACAAACTGAGACCCATCCATTTGAGCGCTTCAGAATTAGGCACAATTAACAAGAGGCCAAGGATTGGGCGGTTCTGATAGCTGACCACCAGAGACAGAGATGCAGAAGTAGTAGAACTAATGCTGAAAAACAGAACGTGTCAAGGAATTCATATGCCCAACACGGCAGGATTATTAGGACAAGGGCATAATGCTTTCAGCACCAAAAGGTAGAAAACCCTACATACGTTCTTCCACGGTGGCATACCCTGTCTAGTAGTAAACGGCTCCTTGTCTTTCTGTAAAAGAGCTGCTCACCCCATGGGTTCTAAAGATTTAAATCAGGCAGATTTGCATGGAATGAGGACACGATTGCCTTCGTGTCTTACTAGCACCCACTGGAGGATCCTTGGCAAGACAAAGCCAGGCTGACACTGTGGCGTCATACGCACTTTAGTGTGGTCTAACTCTGCAAGCAGGGCAGAGAGAGTAGCTCCACTGACTTCTCTCTTCTCTAACCATGACCCACCTCTGTGCCACACCTTCTTTGATGCCAACAGAATTGTTTCCTTGCAAGGTATACAAGCATACCTTATGAAAAGCCAGTTTGCTTAAACAAGCTGTTTCCCAATCCAGATGCACCAACATGCTGAGCGGTAAACTGAAATGAGAGTTCTAAAGCAGAGAGAAGTCACTGGGATTTAGGTAAGGCTTAGGAGAGCCTAGTGGCCACAATATCAATCTGACTAAAACCAGAAAAGGTCTTTCACAGCCCTCCCTTCTTGTGTCAGAATTAAGGCAGGCACTAACTAGTCTTGGCAGTACACCTAAGAACTGAGTTAGAGCAGTAGCACACACAGTCCAGCAGTGAATACCAAGCTCCTGTGCTAATGACAATCTTGCATTCACTTCAGTGTATCTAGAACTTTCCCCTGGCACTGTGACCAAAAAACCCACATCAAAAGTCACCCCAAGCAAAACACTCCCTACAATTACAGAAGTCAAACTGTCATTGTGAATGAGGATTGAAGGATTTGTTTCCAGGAAAAAACCAACAATAAAGCCCCCACAGTACCACATTACATCAAGTAATTCCATGTATCTTCCTTCATCCTAGGGAGGATCATCTAACAGCTGGCATAGAGAAGGTAGTTCTGGTAAGCATTTTCATAAAATGCTTCCCTATTAAATTGACAAGATGCTTCCAGAAGGAAGAGTTAACACACACTTTTTGCAACAATTCAGCGTATCCCAAAGATTCTTCTCTTAATCCTATGACAAGGTAAGTAGCACAAAATGCACTTATGCTGGAGATACCACCTGTATTTAAATTTTAAAGCCTCTGCTTAATAGATCAGATTTTTAAGTTAACTTTAAAACTAAAATGGTTAGTAGAGCATAAAAGATGTTTGGGTTTTTTTCTGCATACAGAAATGTTACAAGGCTACCCTCTCAAAAAAAAGCAGCCACCCCATTTCTAATCTCTCCACCATACAGAAGGATAGCCCACAACTTGAAGTCAGGGACAACAGATGCCTTTCTAAAAGTGTAATACTGCATTAAACAGCTCCTTCCACAAATGCATCCCAGTTGTATGTTCTCTCAGGACAACTCCTTCCTCAAAGCCTCAGCAGAAGCTGCAGGAATCTTTACAACCACCAGCAGCAGCAAGATGGAGGCACCATGCTAAAATCCTGGACAAAGTTGTTTCAAGCTTCAAAAGAGCCAAAGCAATCACATCATCCGTTGTGGAGATCTGATGAACGTTTTTGAAATGGAAGAGATTCAGAAGCTTTTCCTCCACATATGAATTCCAGTTTTTAAGGGGGGGTGGGGGTCAAGACTGGTTAAACATAAACGTATTTTAGTTACAAAGCTATCTCCTAACATGGTGAACTATTAAAAAACAAAAAAACAACCAAACCCCCCAAAAAACTCACACACAGAGCCAAACTAGAAATGGCAATAAACTCCTGCCTGTAAATGAGAACACGGTGCCTACGCACACACTTGTCTGCAAGAGTCACTCTGATGATGCTGCATTCACATAATTAACTTGCTGCTATGATGAATTTGCAAGTATCTAAAAATGTGATTTCAAATTACAGTACTAAACAGCAGGTGCCTGCTGTGTAACATGCCAGTGACAAATCTGTTGATTTATTATTTCAAAGAGAGATAAGAAAGCTTGCTAAACACTTCAAACTGACAAAGTCTAAAAAGTTGCAAGGCTAATCTGTCTAGAAGGCTTCAAAGTTGTATTAGTCCACTAGAGTTTTCATGATGTTACTAAAATGATTTCATACATTGTACTGATACAAAAAAAAAAAAGTATTTTTAAATTAAATCAATAACTGGGAAGTATCAAATTAGTTTATCATGCAGGCATATAGGAGGAATATAAGCAATCCAGGAAACCTAGAAAAACCTTTATTAAACACTCCACAGCAGCAATACTGCCCATTTGGTGGTAGGAAAGTAGGTACATTACTCTCCCAAGAAATCCCTGTGCTTCAGTGAATAGTTAAAATGTTTTTCTGTGCAGCAAGTCATTACAGCTCAAGACTACTCCATAAAAAAGCCACACAGAGCATAACTAGAATTTAAGCCTGCATCATTATGCAGAAACAGAAATGCTTGCAGCTACGAATTATGGGACCTCAGAGCTATCTTAGGGAGTCAAGTATTTCCCATATGTATAAAGTAGAAACTGAAAAACTGATTTTAACAATCCTGTCCAAGAACTCAAGTGCACACAGAACAGAAGAATTTTAAGTTCTAAAAATACAGTCTGGCCATCTGATTTTAATTTGCACTCAAGTCCTCCCACTTCCTAACCTCTTCTTGGGTTTGTACCCAATTTATTATTAAGGCTTTTTAATGAGACTTAAATTGTTAAAGTACTATTTATTAGTAGAAATTAGCTAATGAGAAAAGTACTTTTTAGTTCAGAATTTAAGACACATTCAGGCAGAGTTCACCATCCCAAATTGTCTTCAGTGTATAGGGCGGACAAGCTACGCTTTATAAATAGATGTATAATGCTAGACTGCCGACTATAATTCAAGATTGTATTTAAATGTTTAAATTCTGCAAGGAGCTGAGATTTGAAAGCTTGCACTGCTCTCTCTATGCTGTGCTTGAGACAGCAGAAATCCCATCAGTGTTAGCAGTCATGAGCTCTACCTTCATCTCTGCAGTCTAGAAGCTCTGCAGCAGCAAGACCACAAAAGCTGGTCCGAATCCTTTCTCCCTGTCCCACTGCAAGCACTGCAGACAGTACGGGATAAATTACAGTGTTGAGTAGTAAGATGATAGAGGGACTGTAGATGTGATTATTAAAGGCAAATTATAACACTCAACATTAAAACAGAGGACCACAAATTTGTCGTTTAGCACTAACCAGGTTTTCATGTCAATGCAGTGGCACAGAAAAATTAGGTGAAGGACTTCCATATAGGTAACAGTAGAGAAACTAACACTGATTCTAAATATCTGAGGACACTCCCAGGGATTTGGGAGATTATAGAGAGGCATACAAAGCCTGCCTTCAGGCTTAGGGATCATGGATCCATTGGTACTTAAGTTTTCTTGTATTCCTTTAAAGAAAAAAAACACCTCTAAGCATAAAAATAGATTTATAGCTTGTCTTCATTTCTACCCTCTTCCACTGAATTACTCAGAAAAATTAAGAAGATAGATGGAAAAAAGAACAAAAAGAAGAAGCAGAGGGGAAAAAAAGAAATGGTAAGATAATTAATAAAGTTGCATTAAAAGAAGGCCATAATCACACCTTGTAGCAAAGGCGTCCTGGAGGAGTCCGATACCTAAATAAAATTCATTTCATTATTAAATTCATATACAACAAAACCCAAAAAAACCCCAAACTCAAAAAAGCTAACTAATGGACTATAAACAAACAGCAGCAGTCATGAAGTTTAGTCACCTGATAGACTGTACATGCTCTTGTACCCCTATTCTTAAGATGTTTTATTCTGACAAGTCTGTAGGATTTCTCTGTTCCCATGAAGACAAAGCAAAGCTCTACAGAAGCCTGGTCACCCTTGTCCATGGGGTAGCTCTGCTCCAGTCCAAATTATCATTGTTGTAGCATAAAATAGTCTTCTGTCAACTTTCTCTATCTTTCCTCCTCAGAATGAGCACTGAAAGCTGGAGATTTCAACCCTGGGGTTGTGAGGGTTTGTTTGTAAGTTCAGTGAGGACAGTTCAAAATCCAGCTTTATGTGAGGAGGACAACATATGAGAAAGATCAACACTGCAGCATTCTGAGAGAGCAACCTGCGTTAACACCCGCTGGAAAAAAATTAATATAGGAAAAAGTTCTTCAGAAAGTTACAGAAAAATAGGAGTTAGTAAAGTTACACAGAGGTGTTCAATCACAGACAAGTCTAACTCAAGGGCGGTGGGATGGGGGTGGAAATCAACATATAAAATTGTGCCAGAAATTAAGTCATCTGACCTCAAAACAAGCTGAAGTTCAGAGCAGTTTTAATCCTTCAAGAAACCAGTTGAAAGGACATGAAATAACTTCTATGGCAACATAATTCTTTCAAGTATGAGTTTTGCTATGAGAAGTGCAAGAAATTTTTGTCACTAGAAGAGAGTTGCCAGATTGACTTAGGCCAATCTTCCTCAGAACTCAAGTGAGGAAAATAAATAGCAAAGCTTCTTCCCCCCAGCAGACCCAGTTACTGGGCTTCACCTATGCCACACTGCCTACTTTAGAATAGCAGCCACCAATTTATATACAAATGCACAATAAGTCAAATTCATTCTGACCTATGGGGAAACATTTTTATTCACTGGACCTGTGAAAGGAGAAGAGGTTTTTTGTAGACAAAAAAGACAGGATAGCTAGTTATAGCTGAAGATGTATTGAGTAATTTCATACCTAGCCAGCCTCCAGCTGAAGCAGGTGTAGAGTATTAGTTAGATCAATAAAAGGGAGCATTTAGCTGATAACACTGTAGGAGCTGTGTGTGTGCAGTTATATATTTACAAGAATTACCACCACCCTCCCTTGCCTTCCATTGTTCCCCTTAAACCTGGCCTCCTTTCCACCATCAGCTTCACGTCACCCACCTCCCACTGCAACAGACTCTCTGTTCTCTGAGCTGAGTTCAACACAGCCTAGATATACATGATAGGTTCTGAATTCAAACAATACTGGACTTTAGGTCTTAAAGTTTAGCATCATCTTAAAACTGGTCTATCTTATGATAAATGCCAGCTCACAAGGGCTACTGGCACGCTCTGTTACTGCAGCAAGTCAAATCAGGGGGAACACACACATGTCAACAGGCAGAGGCAGACAGCTGGTGGGATTTTAAGGACAGCAATTCCTGGATAGTGCTGGAGATAACCAAGGCAGTGTGCACACAGCGTGTGCTGTGAGAGACAAGTTACATAACCACCCAGCTATTTCGTTGCTGAATGCTCCATATAATCCTGATGACACAGGACACCAGTGATGCATGGCAAAATTTCTAAAATTCTAGTTGATCACCAACTTTTTGGAAATGTCTCTTAATACAGGACTAGTGCAGATTGGAATCTGCATGCTTTAGTTCAGTGGCTCACGTTATACCACATCAAGGGATAGTTGAGGAATGTTAAAAAACATTTCAAAGAAAATAAAAGAGAACAAATTACTTGTTTCCACGCGCATTGAACCAGCTATTTCATCTCCCTTAAAGATTTGTTCTGCCATGTCAACTACTAGACTAAGATATTCTAAGAGTAAAGACTATTTTTCCTTATTAGTTCCAGAAGATAACATGAAGACTAGCAAAAACTGGATTGTGGGCGATATATTGCCAAGTACTTAGAGAAGCATATACTCACAGGAATTAACAACAAAATACTCAAGGCATCCATCATACCTGGTAACTGCTTCCTTTCCAAAACTTCTTCATCTCTTTGCGCCTCCAAGCAACAAGTGAGCTAGTAATGAGTGTACATGGTACAAGATAGAGAAGGGCAGGTTGTCCCGTCTTCATTAATGCCAAAACAATGAAAGTCAGCACCATACCAATGGCATAAGCTATAAAAAGATATTTATACATGCATAGTCAAGAACAGGTGAATTTTTAAATTGTCACTCATTTAGTAAGCCTTTTTTTTTTTAAAAGTAATATCTACCTTGTTAATAAAACTGAAGAGGAACATTAGGTTGCTCTGTATTTGCAATCTTTCTCAAAGCAACTGACTACCATAAAGAATACTCACCTTAAATATGGCCAGGCACATTAAAAAGAGATTATAAAGAGAATCTTGACAACATTGGACTTTTATCTGAAGAAAACTATCTAGTTCTGACATTTTAAAAAAAGCTAGCATGGGGATTAATATTTCTGGAATATCACAATTTACCTATTGTACAGGAAATGTAGTAAACAGACGAGGAACTTGTTTGAACATCGAATCTTCGACAATACGCAACCAGAAGCCCTTGAAGAAAAAATTTAAAAAAAAAAATTTAGCCATGATTTTTTTTCTGCCCAATCCATCAAATCAAAGCAGCATAGACAGACTTTACAGTAAGACTTCCCATTACTGTATGTTATCTTCTTCTCTTTTGTAGAAGCTAAGAACCAGTTTAAGAAATCCTACAGTAAGTCTTGAAAATCAAAACCATAATGGTTATATGAGCCAAGTGAGACTGGTATTAAAAGGTTTTGGTTTTTTAAGCAAACTAATTACATTATACTGTTTTCCATTTTCTAATACAGAATAGTAACGACCTAGTTTTAAAACTTTTCTTCAATAGGGTTTTAATGCTCGCTCTCAACAATCAGCAATTTTGCCTGCACACTGTTCACGAGATGGTACTTTGTGCCTGATTTAGTTAATTTGCTCAAGACTCCAACCATGGCAAAATTCAGCTCTTCTGAGAAAGATGGAAAAACTTGATAATACATTTTCTGTTACCTCACCTCTAATTAGGTAGTCTAGGATATAAAAATACTATGAAGTCACAGAATACTTGCTTTCTGTGAGATTTCAATGATATTTAATTAATACTGACAACTAGATTTATCTGTGGGACTTGTATTTACACAATACAGTGGAATACAAAAGCAAAAGGCCTTCACTATTTAAGTGTTCTGTAATATACTAAGCTTTCTTATATTGTGGCTTTTGTTGTATTCTGCACTGACAGATCAAGGCAAACTGCTGCATGTGATTTAGTAGTTAACTTTGTAGAATAAACTCTAATATAAGTCAGCTGAGAATCAAATCTAAAAATACTTAATCAGAAGTTACAATTGCCGAAAACATTTGCTCACCTGGGACAATAATGTCTCCAAAACCCAACAATGAAAATGGCATGTCACACAGTGTCGATGCAGAGTATTCAAGTCTAGGCACTCTAATAACCACAGGCAACTGTAAAACAGTATTTCAGAAGCCCACATAAATCTAATCTAAAGCATCCTGGTGTTTTGGATTTTTCTTTTTGTTCGCTTAAATTAATAAACAGTTTTAATAGAATTAATTTATTGTTAATGCAGAACTTCAAAATAGGTAGAACCTAAAGTAAAAACCAGAAACCAATACACAGAGTGGATAAAGCTTAAGGCAACAGGTAAGATGGAATTTCAGATTTACAGATAATATGCACACACCAAAAAAAAAAAAAAAGTTAAAACAACATTTAATCATACAACGGGAATAACAAGTCTGGATTATTAACCTAACTCTAGAATATTGATCAATGATATCCAGGCCCTGAAGAGAAATTTGGACAGTCAGGTTTTCCCCAAAAGAATAGTCTTTTCAGAGGGAATCATTTAAAAATCCAGTATCTGAAATACAATCCTTACTTTCTCATGGGGAGCTGAGCGTTCAGTAGGGACTTCCACCAAGTTTCCATCATTCTAGGATCAAACCCAAGTCAACAGGTATTTAATACTTAAAAGAAAATAGCAGAAGCTGGCTATATTTTGTGAGAAAGTTATGCCGAAAAGCACACTATGAATTAGCTACGCAGTGTCAGTATTTTTATGTTGCACATATTAAAGCAACTGGTTCATACCTTTTCACTGTTTCCAAAAGGTCCAGCTGCAACTTCAACCATTATACTTGCCCCATTCTGAAATTAAGGTTATTTTTTCAAAAGTTAGGGGTTTAATATACCAAAACGTTCACACGTTTACAAAAACTGCTTGTACCTCATCTTACAATTCAGTATCAAAAAGAATGCTCTACTGTCATACAGCATTGTTTCACATTAAAAACATGTAGTCCAGCCTAAAATAACTACTGAAAATACCCCAAACAATAAATCCACTAGATGCAGCCTGAAGTTTAGATAAAAACACGTCAGCTGTTTCTGCCATGAGCTTTCTGCTTCAAAATAGAAGATAACGCTTACATACAGGTCATATTAAAGTGCAAATGAGCACTGCAGAAAGTACTAGAGCATGTTCCAATCACAGGTGTTAAAAGCAAAGTCATTTAACAAAATTTATGGCACCTACACAAGCATTATGGTCCATGGCCCATACAAGATGAAAATTTAGGCCACTGACGTCTTAAATGGGGAAAAATAAAAAGGAAGTCAGCGTTTCTGAATCAAGAATACCGACACCATTAATCTGTTTGACAAAAATACTGCCCCAATGACCAAACATTTTTGTTTTTACTTTCAAGGTAAATTCACAGACATACCTTTGTGATAAACGGTGTTATGAAGACAAAAAACACATCGTATAGAAGGAGAAGGCCTAGAAGTATCACACAGGACTGGCAAAAAAAGAAGATAATATTACTGTAGGTTTTCAAGGACTTCATAGGTAGATTCTGATACCATTGCTGTACCACCATGGTGTTTTGGATTTTTTTTTTTTTAAAAAAGAACTCCCACCTCCCATGTTTTTATTCTGGCATAACATTTAAAACAGAATTAATTTCCTGTAATAATTATTAAAAATGGTAACGATTTTTTTTTTAATATATATTTGAGTGTTGAAAACCTACTTCCTGACTCTAAACTTACAGACCCATGGCATCAGAATACTTTAAGGTAAGCAACTTACAGTACCTTAAAATTGGGCATTTTCAGTGTTTTAATAAAGTTTAGGCAGAAAGCAACTCCCAAAATATCTTGCAAAATCCAAGCCCACCTAAAAAATAAGAACACATTTTCACACGATGTTCCAACTACTGCTGGAATCTAAGTGCAATAATGATTTTAGATTCTGCTGGAAATAGCAAGATCACAAAATGAACTGGAAAACAAGAAATTAGGTTTTTCGAAAGTACTGCTACCAAAACCCACAAAACTACTAGTTTCAAGATGGTCAATTTACCGTAGCCTCTGAACATAACTGGGTAACTGTTCTAAGTGTACTAGAGAGATGAGTTGAACAGAGGCCCTAACAGGGCCTTGGTGTTCCCTTTTGTATGACTGCTCACTTGACAGGAAGCCCTAAAGTCTGGCTCAAGATGTTACTGAGGATTGTAGTATAATATTGGTGTATTTGTGATCCTGTGCTTCCACCAGACCACAGGAAGCATAGGTCCTATGGTCCCTATGCTATTCTTGCACTTTTTTTTCCCCCTACTGTACCAATCATTAGCAAATCAAGCTAGTTCCTCTTCTTCATATTTTTTTCTAACTTCAAATTACCACACAGTTCATTTGTATAGCTTTGTTCTCCATTATTCCCATGCTTGTTAAGCTTCATAAATACTTTCATGACTTATTTTAAATCAGCACCAGAGTTTAGAAGGATGCTATGCTCCAGGATTAGTTAATATGATGGGAAGTTCATTAATGACATTAATTCATATTACTCTTTTAAGTCAGAATGCATCACTTACCGATCTTCATTTCGAAACACTGCCCAGACAACAGCTGCTGCTATGCAGAATACAGCAAGAAAAATAAGCCTCACTTCAATGTTTTTGTTGCAACATGCAATCCTAAAAGAAAATAAATAAATTTAAAAAGGAAGCCTACAACAGCCAAAACACATGCCTGTGACATCATGGGTCCTTAAGATGACAAGGAGTTCTCATCCTGAGAGCTTCTCCTTTGCCCATTTGTTCTGTCCAGACTCAAGTAGAATTATTCTTGCAACTGCAGTACCAATCTTTCTCTGGGCTGCATTAAGACATACCCAAAGACAGCAAGCCAAGTTGGGCTTTGATGGCCAGTCCTCATTTTAGCAAACACATCCAGGGAAGGGAGCAAGAGGAATTTATTTGATCCATTTCTGTCACGTAACAATTATGCCAACAGAATTACATCAGCAAGGGACAGTGATGTAATAATTCCAGAAAGGGGTGGTGTTGGGGAAAAAAATCCAATTTTAGGACACATAATACAAGATTAAAAATGGAGTAACTGTGTATTGCAAAATTGTGAGCCAGTATCTGTTTCCACTGCCTGCTCAATTTTCTGGGACAGTTCTTGAACTGGTATTAACTGAGAGAAGTAATGCCTGTCCTGCAGCTTATACAAAACCTGTTCTCTTTTCTACCCAATCTCTACCTTTGATGGGCTACTGGATCACCTGGCACTAATGTCATGTACTAAATAACATGCAAACATAATCTTAGGCTTATAAGATAATATATATTATATATATATATATATATATATATATATATATATATATAAAAGATAAATAATGCTTATAAGCATTTTTCTTATGGGAAAAAGAACCATTTGCTGCATTAAATATTAGGGTTTTTTAAAAAGTGAAAATACAGGGGAGATAAACAGGGACACTCCCATACTCACTACCTGCAGGGTATTTAACTCAGAGTAGTAAGAAGAGACTGTCTCTACACTGATAACACACTACCCGAGTCAGAACTGCAACTGCTAACTCCTACTACAGAAGACAGAAGCAAGGTGTTGCCTTTGCAAGAAAAAGTTAAAACTTGGTCTGTCACAGGTTCCTAATAGCAAAGTACCTGCTCAAATCGGGATCAAATGTGCAGAATCCCCCCCTTACAGAGTGAGCACACCCTACAGGCAATCACAATTTCATAAAGCAGAGCCTTTCAAGTTTATTTGAAAGCATTACTATAATCACAGGTAATGCAGCAAATCTCCCACAAAACTATTTTAACTGTTGATTATGCTATGGATACCTTTATTAAAGGAGCTTATAATTTTCTTTTTTAAACAATCCCACACACTAAACCAAACAGGAAACAATTTGTCAAACTGTTCTCATATTATGACACTACATTAAGTGGCAACCAGAAAATAACCAAAAGAAACTTTACATTTATTAGTGATTGAAAAAGTGTACAATACCTGCACTGCCCAAATGGTATTTCTCCTATTAAAGCTGCAAGACAGTTGTATAGACTCATTGCAGATGCCAAGCAGAAGACTGATATTATAACATACACTAAATAGAAAGAATGGAAGATGAGAATCAGTGACAAAATACAATAGGAAAAAAAAACAGGAAGCAGGAATCAAACACAACAATACACATCTGCTATAAACTGTTAACAGTTATAGTAAGACTGCTCAGTACAGAGTTATGGAGACTAGTCAGCTGATTACAGAAAGTGCTGAATTCTGAGTGTCTCTGCCATGGCAAAAGTTCTCATCGAGCAAAGACGTAAGTTGTGAAATTTTTTGAATTCAAAAGCTTTTCGTTTTTTTTACATTTAAATTTTTCCTCCCTTTAAGAAGAAACATGTCATATGTTATTGCTTTCACATACTTTTATCTGGTTGTGACTAAAACCAAAGTGCTATTTTACAACTACCTGCTTTCTCATTTTCTAATACTCCTCACTTCAAATTTTCCCTTTAATCACTTTGTTTATGCATAAGAATTTCAGCATCCCTAAGATCTGACTGATGATTTAGGTAGCATTTTAAGATACTAAATATCCCAGCCCTTCCAAAAATTTCTATGTAGTCAGGAACAACCTGGTTAGAAAAAACCCCAAACTATATGCCATGTTCTAACTTACAGTATATTGTGTATTCTAACTTATAAACACCCTGAAATGTGGACAAACAATAAAACTAGTTGTTTGCTAGTTGGGGTCTGGTTTGGGGTTTTTTTTGGCAGTGAAGGTCTGGCTAGAAAACAATTCTGATACCCATAAGGAGATTACTGAAAAAAAAAACCCCAAACAGGCAAGAAAGGTGGATTTTATAGTTGTAACCAAGAACATGCGCCATTATGATCCGTTAAGCCCCCAACAGGCAAACAAGAAGTTTTGCACAACAGGTTCCTGTGAAGTCAGTAGGAAATCAGCTGCTTAGGGAATCCTGAATTCTGAGGCAACAATGCAGAACGAATAATGCTTGAAATACTTAAAAAAAGATACAGAGAACTCCATCACAGAGCCCAGCTTTGCAACTGGCTTTGTGCTGACTTCTTGTTTTTAATAAAATATATTTTTCCCTGAGACAGCATGTCATACCATGGTAACAGCTTCCGTACCTTCAAGAAACTTCATATGAGATTTCTGATTGCTTGCAATTCATGCATTCTCCTAGCACCATGTAACTGGGTTTTGAAGCACCTTCACCCTGACTTGAAGAGGTGAGTCCAAACATATATTGGTCTCTAAATTATGTCACAGAATCATCTGGATTGGGAAAGACCTTGAAGGTCATCCAGTCCAACCATTAACCTCACACTGACGGTTCCCAACCCCACCAGATCCCTTGGTGCTGGGTCAACCCAACTGTTACACCTCTCCAGGGATGGCGACTCCCCCCCTGCCCTGGGCAGCCCATTCCAACGCCCAACAGCCCCTTCTGCACAGAAATCCTTCCTCAGAGCCAGCCTGACCCTGCCCTGGGCAGCTTGAGGCCATTCCTTCGGGGCCTGGTGCTGGGGCCTTGGCTCCAGAGACTCATCCCCCCTCTCTGCCCCCTCCTGGCAGGGAGTTGCCGAGGGCCAGGAGGTCTCCCCTCAGCCTCCTCTTCTCCAGACTGAACCCCCCCAGTTCCCCCAGCCGCTCCCCAGCAGACCTGTGCTCCAGACCCTGCCCCAGCTCCGTTGCCCTTCTCTGGCCACGCTCGAGTCATTCAATGGCCTTTTTGGGGTGAGGGGCCCAACACTGAACACAGAAATTGAGAGGCGGCCTCACCAGTGCTGAGCCCAGGGCTCAGATCCCTTCCCTGTCCCTGCTGGCCATGCTATTGCTGACACAAGCCAGGATGCCACTGGCCTTCTTGGCCCCCTGGGCACACTGCTGGCTCCTGTTCAGCCGGCTGTCACTCACCCCCCAGGTCCCTCTCTGACCGGCAGCTCTCCAGCCACTCCTCCCCAGGCCTGTAGCCCTGCTGGGGGCTGTTTTAGCCCAAGGGCAGCCCCCAGCATTTGCCCTCAGTGAAACTCCCCCAGTTGGGCTCAGCCCATCTCTCCAGCCTGGCCAGGTCTCTCTGCAGCCTCCCTACCCTGAGAAGATCAACACTCCCACCCAACTGGGTGTCACCTGCAAACTGACTGAGGGTGCCCTCGATCCCCTCCTCTGGATCATCAATAAAGATGTTAAACAGGAGTGGCCCCAACACACAGCCCTGGGGGACACCACTCGTGACCGGCCGTCAACTGGATTTAACTCCGTTCACCACCACTCTTTGGGCCCAGCCATCCAGACACAGATGATTCTGTGATTCCTAAGTCTCATCTGAAACATCTCGGAGTAAACTGGACATTTTTAACCTAAACTTTTTGATCACATTGAAAGGTTCATCAGTCTTTTAGTGGGTCAAGTTCAGCAAAGGTGGCATTGCCCATAGTCAAGATAACAAAAACTAAACAAAATCAGAAGTCAGGATGGTGCAGTTTATCTTGCAGAAGCAGCAGCTTAACGTAACAAATTCTAGGAAGGAGTGAATTTAGGAAGCTTTCAGAATTAAAAGTTACATTGTTCATACTAAAAAAGTGTCATTTAAAACGGTGTACATTTTCTGGTTGCATGGTTTGAGGGCAGGAAAAAAAAAAATCAACCAACAGTTTGGAAACTATATTTTAGTGGAATTGTATAATTTGAGAACTTAGTTATTGCTAGTATATTTGAGTTTATTTCATTATGGTAATACCATTTCACCTGGTACTTTTAATTAGGGCATTGCAACCACAAACTTAATGTCAAATGTAGCAATACCTAACAAAAGCTTTCACTCCAAACACTACTGTTGTCACTGCCATCCTCCCAAGAACATCGACATACATCATATACTTTTTTTACTAGTTGCTAGTCACCTCTCCTCTGTTACTTCATGCAGAATAAACACTGTCACTGCAGCCTTTGTAAGAGAAGAAAGCTTCTCTCTGAGTAGCAGCTACATCTTTTCAACCCTCAACTCGTACATAGGGTAACAATAAAAAAAAAAAATTACATTAACTTCTTTTAGAAATCTAGATTTTCAGACTTAAGACACTTAATAAGATCATGCTGAGAAGTCAAATGAGATTATCCATTGTTTCTTACCTAACCATTTGTAGAAGAAATAAAGTAAGACCAGCATGACACAACAGATGACAACAAACAAGATAACTGTTACAGGGGTGAAAGTAACATTTTCTTCCTTCTTCCGTCTTGTTTCTCTCTCTCCGGGACTTGCTATTGCTTTCAAATTCTCACTGTTTTAAGAAAATGATAAATACATTTACCTCAGATGAGAGATGGTGAAAATATTTTACGATGACCTAAGCTGTTGGTTATACAGCATTTAAATCGACAGCATTTCAGTATAATACTTCGTATCATTAGACTTAAAAATACAGGAAAATTATATGCTTATTGTTTTGAGTTTCTCTCCATTTTTTAGTGGAGACATATACTTCTAACCTAGCACAGATCACGAGAAAAAGAGTCTTAACTGCCCTCCTCTCCAAATGTGTGGTGATTGCCAACTTTAAGGAGTATCCCCAATCAAAACCCTGATCCATGTGAGTAGTCTGATATCAAAGCTCTTAAACTCCTTTTCAGGATGCACGCACCCAACTCTATGAGCACATCACTTCCAACTACAAAGTTTCTTGGGCTAAGAGCAGTCAATCTGATAAATATGATAAATCAACATCATGGGTATTACACACTGGTTTAAAACCTCAACTACAGACATTAAGTGTCTGCAAACCCCATTCATGTTAGAATGAAGCTAAGTACTAGTTATTTTACCCTTACACCTCCTAATTAGAGAGTAAGTGAAAGAGAGGGGGTGTAATTGGGGATTTTCACTGGGAGTAAGATTTCTGTGCATACATACTCCATATTTATACCTCACCATGCAAAATAAGGAGACTTAAATTGCTGTGTTTGTTCTTTGAGCAGATAGCCCTACTACTCCTCACTACAGACGCTAGTGTGACTTGCCCATCAGATAGCATGTTCCTGACGAATCCCAGGACCTACCTACAAAATGCTGAATTCAGCACTGAAACAGCTACCTTCAAAAGAGAAAAACCCACAGGAGTAAGGCACTTTGTTAGATGAATCACCTTCTCAGAGGACATGCTTTGAATAAGCAGCTCTTTAAAAAAGCTCACCCTAGATTTATGAAAGTGCATTTAACAAGTTTAATGTAATTACATCTAGGTATTTTTCAATATGGGAGACAGCATCACACTCTGTTATTTTAGCATTCAGTGCAGCCACACCCTATAGCACTGCAGGGTAAAGAAGCATAATGAGATCCAACCTTTAAAAAAAGAAACACACAGCCCCCCCGCCCCCTTTACTTCTTTCATCTCTTTAAAGTCACTAGATTTGCATAACTAGTGGGAAAAAGGAAGCTGTTGTTATCACATACAATCCACTCCCTGTTGTTCTGCACTAGAGAATGGGATGCCCTAGGTAGCAATGCACACTGGCCTGCTCAGCGTATGCAGACATCCAAGAAATACTGCAGAATAATACCAGGCTCTGAAAGGCCAGTTATATCCAGCTTAATCCCAGACTAAAAACAGTTTGGTGCATCAATCAGTCTTCACTTCACTACCCAAATCTGCACAGCCCTCAATCACAGTGTAGAAACCCTACTACCCCTTGCTTCCCTGTATTTGCCACATTCCACACTTCCACTCCCTTCCCTTCCCTGCACAGGGACTGCTGCTGCCTCCTTGCCCCTGCCTAACCCTAGAGCTCCTGTCTCCCTGGCTCTGTTGCTCCACCAGATAAGGTGGAGCAGGTAAGCCTGGTCAGACTTTAACTGTCTGGAGCCACCCAGACACAAGTGAACTGCACTCCCCAGTGCTCCTAGTGACAGCAGTGTGGTGCAGAGGCATCCCAGAGGGTGCTGCACAGCCAGCTGGGATCAAGCAGGTGTACAGATCCCTGTCAACGCAGACACTACATACAACTACATATGTACCTCTTGCATCACTGGATTTTAAAGGTGGTGTTAGAATACTTATTTCCTATCATGGATACTGGAGTAGAGGGTACCCTAGTTATAGAGCATTGGGTAATTTGTCAACATGTTAACTCATTCCTCTTCCCAAGAGCTGCATGATCCCTCAGGGACTTTTACAGTCAAGATTCCTCAAAGACCTATGGTGATTTTTCAAAGGTTGCAGTGCTCAAGCATTTCATGGCAAAGCTGCTACTTGCACCTAGATCTTTTAATTTTTAAACTATCAACCTAAGAGAACATAATTTCTCACTGATCGTAGTGACAGTTTTCGTAAAATTTATAGTTCACGTAATTTAAGCAGTTCCATTTAGTAAACTTACAGTTCTGCTACACCACTCCAGTAGCCTCCTAGTGCCACTGTAAACACCGCAATTAGGAAGATGACAACCATACTGCAATCAAACACTGGCAAAGGTGGCGAATACAGAGTCACATTAACTTCACCTCCAAGCGTCTGAAAAATAACATACAAGTTTGTTCATAAGGACAACAAATTATATTGTTTATTTTCCAGCAAAATGCGCATCATGATTTCCTTCTCTTAACCTACACAATGCTGAGAGAGTATTCAATTTGCTGCACAAAACCTCCCATATATTTGCCTTGGTCACTGTAAAGAAGCAATGTTTTCTATGGTACCTTTCAGGATGGTCAGGTTTGAAAACAACCGTATTACTACTGCTGTGGAAACATATGGGTAACCACAAGATAAAAAGGTACATCTTTGCTTTCTTTCAACACTTCTGAGAAGTTGTGCCTCTAGCCCAAATGCTTCTCATCCCCCAAATACACCAAGTACCATCAAACTCACAGGTCCACTGAGATACAAGCAGAGGTCTACTTCTAGCTCTTGAAACCACAAAACTCACAGTTCAGATACAGGCACAATGCTTCAGACAGGACACAGTAAAAACTTGAGGTGGCAGAAAGTTATTCACCAACAGCTTTACACAAACATGACTTGAGATTAATTCAAAAGAAAGCAATTTCACACCACTTAAAAAATTTAAGACCAAAGTAAAAAACCAATAATCCGCTGAAGGACACTGAAGAAGATGGGAGGGAATGCAAACACAACTGATACAGAATTGTACAAAAATCTTGAAAGCAAAAACAACATGGTTCCATTTGACTGAAAGGTGAGACTTCAGAAACAAGGAAAGCATGGTAATTTGACAGGAAATGGAAGGTGGTAGGAAGAAAGGTTTGTAGTCAAAGTAAGCCAAGGCATCTAAAGGAATCCTGCAGTGAAAATCTACTTCAGAAACGCAGCAGAAAAACAGATTTGTTAACAGCCTGCATGTGGGATAAAAGCAAAAGAGGAGATGAACACGCCAGGCAGGTTTGGCTACAGGGAGATCAAACTGGCAGTGGAGAAGGGGAAGCTGAGTAGTGAAATACACTGGCCATATGTGAAGAAAGCTCATTCATTTCAGCATCTGAATTATCTAAATTACAGATATTAACCTTACTGCAGGCTAAAGAAGTCAGAATCATTCCTTTCCCTGAAGTTACGGAAGTTCAGAAAACAAGAAAGGAAATTAAATCCTAGTGAAATCCTGCAGTTCTACGAAGTGGAACATAACATTAGATAAAAGCAAAAAAACCCCTACTCAAATTACAGCAGCTTGTATGTAAAAAAAATCCCCCAAAAAACCAAGTGAACCAAAACAAGACACACAAAAAAAGTGCCAGAAACACCCAAGAAACCTAAAGGCTTATACATTTTTCATATTCGATTCCAACAAGTCTTGATCCAGTTTTTCCTTTAAGTTTCATAAATCTTACAGAAGTATAATGCACATCAGTATCTAGAGTGATTACTTCCTTTTGATCTGGTCTTCACTAAAATCTTGCAAAGTCTCAGCTTCCACCACAGGGAGCACTAGAATCAAACACATGGCATCAGATAACTCCCCTGCAAAAGAGCTGTCCACTTAATAAAAGATCTGTAACACTCTGCTATTGCTATCAAGACTCATACTAGAGCTAACAGAGATTAAGTCTTCTAAGTAAAAGTAGAAAGAATGGTTATACAAACTAGCTACCCTCAGACTGGTGCGGCCTCTCTCTTCTAAATAAACGGAGAAAGCTGGAAACAGAACAGAAATACAACTGTAGTAGGAAGAGTACAATGGCTGCCAGCTTCTAAGCAGCACATATCATTCAAAACAACAGCTGCCAGCGACATGACAGAAGGCTTTGGCAAAAACTACATCAGAACTAGGAAAGGATCACTTGTACTTTAGGTTGTGATCCTCACTGCCTTTATGAGGCAGTCACATTATAAGAGAAAACCAAATTCTTTGATTCAACAGCAGTATGAGATATACACTAGCAAAGTTACGTTGGTGAATTACTACAGCTCTACAGAAGGATTCCACATGACACCACCCCAAGCAGCACTAGGCGAGAAAGTGGTGCAGAAAAAAATTCAGAACAAATTAGGAGCTAGCCTTAGCCTAATTCCCTTTCCTGTTAGTAGGGCACACCTTAAAACCACTCATCTAAGCAAACAATGCTTGTCTTACTTGGGCAAACAAATCTGAAGACAGAGGACAACCCCAACCAAAACACAGTATTCATCAAGACCGAGGACAGTCACCACAAACCTTCAGTCGTGTCAATGCTCGGCAAGAACCAATCTTTAATGGCAACAGACAGTAAACAACCAAAATCCTACACATCTAAGCGTGGTTTCAGTTTGCATACTTACCTAAGACAACTTCCCATGGCAGCTCTGAAGATTAAGAGCAGAAATGGTGAAGTGAGCTTGTAAATTCAATCCAAGAAGCTAAGACTACGCAGGTTAGCACTAGCCTCTGCTATTCACAGAAAAACATGTGCAGTGCAACTCCTGCCTAGCAAAGCTATTTCACACTAAATAAAAAAACAAACAAAACGACAAAACACAACAGAAAAAGCAACACCAAAGAAAAGATAGTTGTCTTTAAAACCCTCTGCAATATTCTGTATCCTAATATTACAAATTAAGGAAAACAAATTCTAAATACTCCCAAAACAAAACTCCCCTGCTTATCAAGCGTAGGAGATTACCACAACTGCCACGTTTTAATGACACACACTTGGTCACTCAGCAGCAGAAACTCAAACTAAACCACCCAACTGCTCTGTAACAGATGCTGTCACGCTATATAAAGAGTGTTTATCAACTGGCCAGGACAAAAAAAACACCCTCACATCTTCCTCAAGGTCCAACCTAGGGTACTGCTCGCCTGCAGGATCTCATGCCAGTAGATACAAGCTCAACTGTTCTAGCTTCTGTGCTAAAGGAACAGCCCTCCTGGGCTGTAGCTCCTGACGTACGTCAGACATCTGCAACTATATACAAGTCTACTGCAAGGCTGCTTATCTTGTTTAGCAGGAAGACTTCCAAGACTACTCTCCCTCCAGTTAGGCATTACGCTTCCCATTCTTAGTGTTCTAATTAATCATTCTCTCAAATTAACCCGAATTAGGAAGACTAGCACTTCCACGACTTAATAGCCATCCTCTTCTGTGAAACTGAAAGCAGTATCTATGCACATTCAAATCAGGTAGACATCCATATCTGACCTAAAATTATTTTATGGTTTGTATAAACCTAGGTTATTGAACAAATAACATGCTGAAGTTATATTACTTACCAGCTGCATATCTACTATGTCATTATATCTTATAAGAGCAACTGGAAGAGTCACATCTTCAAAATCAGTCTTGTTATCTGAAAGAGCAGGCTAAAAGAGAAAGTGTCAGTGATAAGTATGTTGAGTCTATTTCCAAAGCAGGTTAGATCCCTAAAAGCCTATTATCTTTTAAGTGTCAGTGTATTTGTAGGGGAGGAAAAAGAAAAAAACCAAAGCAGCACTCATTCATCGCCTTTTACAAAAGGTTAATGAAGACACATGTACATAAATCAAAACAGGTGATACTACCAACACATCTGGAATCACAAAGTTCTTGTGCATTTATAGTACTACAATGGATAATCAAAACTCATTTTTATTCTCTATGCTTTTAAAACAAGACTAACTTTTCATTATAATCACACAAATTAATACATTGGAAACATTTGTACACACGTAGCTGTAATAGAGAAAAAAGAGCAGATATATCTGTAAAGATACCTCAAAACGTCTTTTTTTATTTCGAATTTTGGATTACATTTTCCTAGCTTATTTTTGTCATATGTATCTAAAACAATATTGCCTAAGATTACAGGGAGTTCAGAGAAGACTAAAAATGGGAAATGATTAAGACAAGCATTTGCATTCAGAAACATGATTAAAGATACAAGGAATAGATTAAAAATACGATTCGGCTGTAGATATTTTTAGATGATATAACAAAGTGTGGCACAGAGCTAACTCGGGATGACCCTCTCAGTCTCAGCAACAGCAGTAGCACCAGCACAACACTGTGGGGAATCATGCTGCAATTCCACACATTTCCAGGGTCCTCTGCTTTTGGGGTTTCTCTCTCCTCACCCTGCATAACACCAAACAGATAAGACACTATTTCACTGCAGAAGAAAACTGTATTTTGTAACTTACCAGCCTAGATTTACTGGCAATCAACAGCATTTTAGCACCCAAACTTTGTGCCATTCTTGCTTTCTCCAAAAAAGTGCAGTTTCCTCCCATCACTACAACAGCTTTGTCCTTCATTAAGCCAGAAGGAACTTCAGAAGAACTGCAGAGTACCGTAGCAGTCAGGTTTTCCAGAGTCCTGAAAGTCTACAGACAGAAGAGGGGGAAAAAGGAACGTGATGAAACTAGGAAGTTTCATATAGCAAACTAATCTAGAAGACTGCGTTACCGTGCGCCCTAATTTGAGGTTTGCCAGAAAGAGGTGTAACAGAAAGGAATTAATAATTCAGGCATATAAAATCAGAGCAGCAGTTTCTGCAGCCTGCAATACTGAGGGACATTTGAGCAGTGTATAGATGAAATTGTCTGTTTCTAAATGCAATTTCACAGCAGTTATTGCTGTAATTTAAACATAAGAAACTCGTTATATAGGAAAAAAAAAAATCACTGCTTGTAGTGCTGGGGAATCCAGTGCACAGCTTGTGATATTTCCAGGCTTTAAGTTCAAAAAGATGATCCAACGGATACAACATAACCAGAGTTCTGAAGTATAACACTAGTTCAAAAACAACTGGCAAGCCTGATAACGTATTACTTACCGCAAAAAAATTAAAAAAAAAAATAATTCTACCCTTATTTCATGACCCAAAAAGGTAAATATTCAATGTACTATCTATTTAATTCAAAATTTTGAAGACCATTCATAGCTGACCCGAATTCATATTGCATTCTAGTTTTCTTAGGGACTCTGATTATAAACTACTTACAGCATTGTCCAGGCTCTTTGGAAGAGATATCCAACTAGAATTGTAAATGATGCAGTAATCCTTTGTTACTGGAGGTACACCACTTCCAGAAGCATGCAGGATCCCCTCATCACCCGTCACCTGCAATAAACCAGGGTGTGCCGAATTAAACGATGTTCAGAGTATCAGTATACAGACATTCTTCTAAAAAGCTGTTAGGAAGAAAATAAGCGGTTAGGAGAAGAGGAATATATTCAAATTATTATTTTATATAATGATTGATTCCATTTGAGATGGATGGAAAACTAGTAGCAATCTAGTCACCGTATAACGCTGCTTATCCTCATTTCAAATACAATGGATTTGTCACATGTACAGTTCACCTCTCCAAGCTGAATAGCGTTGAGAAACCCAGACAAATTATTTCAGATTCTGTATTCTGTACTTTCCAAAAAGTGTAAAATTTTACATAGATAGAAAATTTAAAAGTACAGAAAAGTGGATTAAAGTCTTTCTCCCCTTGCAGACTCTAGAATTTCTCCTGTTAATGAAGGTATTATATGGCAATTCCTAGAGATCTCGAGGTGTTGGAGCGAGGGCAGAGGAGGGCAATGAAGCTGGTGAAGGGCCTGGAGGAGAAATCCTATGAGGAGAGATTGAAGGAGTTGGGAATATTTATTTTGAGGAAGAGAAGGCTGAGGGAAGACCTCATCACTTTGTACAGCTCCCTGAAAGGACACTGTAGAGAGGTTGGTGCTGGGCTCACAGGTAATCAGCGACAGAACAAGAGGGAATGGCTTTAAACTGCAACAGGGGAGGTTCAGACTGGACATTACCAAAAAATTTTTCAGAGAAAGATTGGTCAGAGAGTGGAACAGGCTGCCCAGGGACGGGGGAGTCCCCATCCCTGGGTGTGTTTAAGGGTCGTCTGGATGACCTATGGGGGGATGCGGGGTAGGGGAGAACTTTGTAGAGTCAGGCTGAGGGTTGGACTCGATGATCCCAAGGGTCTTTTCCAACCTGAATGATTCTGTGATATTTTTAATAAAATAATTGTAAACACAAAGAGATCACCCAGCATACTTTAAGAAGTATTTGTGTAGTTAAGAAATACTGGTGTCTCAAGATTATTCTGAGTCCCTCACATAATATGATTTCTGTTACTGACTACACATATAAATTTTAAAACTTCTGGTAATTTTAGGGATAGATACTTCTCCCCAAGCATTAATATACTAGTAAAGGTCAGGCACCTAAGTGGATAAATTAACAAACTAAGGATGAGATGTAGCTACAGCTGCAAATTAGTGAAAACAAAAAAGCATCATTTGTATCTCAAAAAGCATCACCTTAAGAAAACTGGCAGATGATCTCAGTTCAACTGTTTTTCTTGAGAGAAACCGACCTCAATATCAGGAAATACCAACAGATTTTTTGAAAAAATTAAGTCCTATTGTAAAGTCCAGGTTTGTCTGAAAGAACACTGAGATATTAAGCTAGAAATAGATACTGGTAAGGGGACAAAGCCCAAATATTTGTCAGATACACAATGATAATCATTAACAGTGCTATCTATACAGGCATTTCTCCTCAGACTGGTGTATCAGTATTCTGTGGCAAGTGAGAACTAGAGAGAAAAGAAAAGCATGTGACGATATTGTTTCAGAGGTTTATGTCTGCCTGGTTTGAATAGCAAAAAACCTTCTTCAGAGGAATCCATTATATTGGCCATAGCGAATGAACATCTGCTGGGAGAACTGTGTCAAAGGGCCTGAGCACATTAACTGTTTAACATGTAACAGTTCTTCAGCTGTCAGCTAAATAAATTGTTCCATGATTTATAATCAGCACAAAAATTATCAAGCTTCCCTCTTAAGTGCAGTCACCTAAAAGTACAAACTAATGGCAAATGAAAAGCAATAAAGACTGACAGCAGGTGTAAACCCCAGATATCTTCATCCATTAAAAGCTCTTTCTGCTTCACAAAGTAGAATACTAAGTGTTTTCTGGGGTCCAGGAAATCAAGTGTTAATGCTACACAAGCTTAAGCCTACCTAGGAGTGATTACTTGCTTATTTGACACAGGTTTTGTTGGCCAGCTTCCCTTCTCAGGTGATGAATCAGGAAACACAATTCTTGCTCACGAGGTGGGGCGGAGGGAGGACCAGAGCTTTACCCTCATATATTCATTACGGAGCTCTAAAACCACCATTTAGAAGTTCAAAATGCAAAGAAACACTACATGCTGCACCTCACTTGCAACAGGATTTCAGTGGGGATGTTCCATCTTTATTATTTTCTAATTGCTTCAGTATCTTACTTTCACAGCAGACAAGGGCTACTGGTGTGGGTACGTGGCCCTGCAGTCAGTTGTGCTGCTGAACAGGACAAAACAAATCTTACACTCAGCATACATGCAAAGTAAAAATCTGTTACTGAGCACATTTTTAATCTTGTTCCTTAAGTAGAAGACTAAGAGTGTGTCCACAAAACTGCTCCTGAAAAGATTAACCTGCTTCCACAAGGCTGATTTACTCCAGCATAAAAACACTCCCATGAGGAGCAGAGCTGTGACCTAAAGGGGCATCATCATCTTTCACTTCAGGTTCTCACAAGTCCCAACCTCACTTTCAATTCTTCACCTTCAAGCAAATTTAGTCTTATTTTTGACAAGTGCTTCCCTCTTCATATTTCCTTCCTTTACCACCTTTAAACTTTTCTTGTGTAATTCCTTATCTTTCTAGAGGAAACTCATATTGTCTCTTAATCTTAATTTTTCCTAACATGTCTCTGTCACTGCAGGGATATAAACTTGGGCGAACTGTTGAGCTTTGGAGTGCACTGGTAACCCCACCACGTAGAATACCAGAAGTTACACGCACCAGCGGACACTGAGACCAAACCAAGCCTATATTTACAATATCCATCACAGTTAGTGACTAGGCAAGATGTGCAAGAAACTCAAAAGTACAGAACAGGGAGAAGGAGAAGGCGTTTTGTATGTAGCAAGTAACAGCATTAACCTCACAGAAATGTAAAAAGGTAAGAAAAAACTAGCCGTGAACAGAACAACATTGCTTCACAGTTCTGCCAGCAGCCCTGTGACACAGAAACTGTCCCTCCTTCCCTCCCTCCGGGCACGCTCAGGGAGCAGCAGTGGTCCTTCCCTGCTGACAGTCTCAGGACACTGTTCTCTGACTGACCCGGTGTAAAGCTCACCGCTGCTACAACTGCCTTTGCAACGCAAAGGGAGAGGCAGGGCGCAGAGCCTGGAGTATCACACGAGGGCAGGAGAAGCCCCTTCCCTTGTCAGCAGCAGCAAACCACTGGGTTAAGGGAAAAACCCACCCTTTAGAAAACCCCAACACAACCCACAAAGGTGCGCTTCGTCGAGAGACAGAAGCGACTTCACCCGAAGGCGCTCCGACACCTTGACAAACCGTGCTGTGCACAGGCTCTTGACCATATCCAGTGGTGACTTCCTACACAGGAACGCATTTCTACATCCTGCCTTACCAAAACAAGATGAAAAAATATTATGCTGAAAACAAGCGAGCAAACCAACCAACCCCAACAGCAAAACAACTCAGCGGAGCACCAATGTAAGGCTGATACACGCTTCGTACTCTTTAAGTGGATTACGGAGCTTTCTGGTTTCCCCATTTCCCCACATCACGAGGCAGAAAGGGCCCGACCGCATTCCCACCGCGCCACACACCCGTGTGCTGCCAGAGCCTGCGAAGATGTCCCAGAGAGGAACCAAACAGCGCGGGATGGCCAAGCCAAGAGCCAGGGCACATACACACGCCACGAGGCTCCCCAGCACCCTCACTGGAATAGCCCCGAACGCCGCCAGCGCTTCTCTGCACGGGCACCGCAGAGGTGCTACACTGGCCGGGCACAGGGGAGAGGGCAGGGGCTGGGGGGAGCTGGGGGGCCTTGCCCGGAGGCACTTGGGAGCCAAACGGCCGCCGAGGCGCCGGGCGCGCACACACACACCAGCCCGGCCGGAGGAGACGGGAGGTACCCTGAGGCCCTGCGGGGAACGGCCCCAGGGGGATAAGGCGGACAGAGGAAGCCCCTCGGCCGGCCGAGGAGGGGGCAGCGACGGGCGGCCCGGCCGGTCTCACCGCCCCAACATTTACATACCTGT
>NW_020799112.1:18726721-18742688 GCF_003259725.1 Athene cunicularia
GGGCGGGCGCGCGTGTCCGGGCTGGGGCCGGGGCTGCCCCGCGCCGCCCGCCTTCCCCCGCGTGTTTCTGGTTTTTCGGTGCGGGTGCCTGGGGGTTGTCAGCCTGTCGGGCTTTAGATACTTAATGCTACCCCGAACTCTTCACGGCCGCTACAACTCAAAGGAAGTCGTCGGGTTTGCTCCGCCGCTCCCGAGACAAAGAAACGTGAGTGCTCGACCTCGCTCCATCTCTCGGGGTGGTGGCAGGGACACAAAGCCACGGGAGAGGTGCGGCGAGGGTGGTGGGACATCTGCAGCGAGAGCAGCAAGAACAGCAAAACCTGACCTGTAACAAAAGGCTGAGGGAGTTGCATTGTTTGTGCTATTTAAAAAAAAAATAAAAATTCAGAAACGTGTTCCAGGCTTTGAAAGCATTAAATGGACTGTGATGCACCAGATGTAGGAGCCAGCAATGACTTGCAGGAAGGAGGGAGACTGAAACAGCTCCGTGATTTACCCGCTGAGGAAGTTGTGCAACATCTTTCGCTGGAGGTTTTCAAGCACTGGTTGGGCTGAACCCTCCTCCTACCCCTCGGGGCCAGCGCACAGGGAAGTGGAAGAGGCGAGGATGAGAGGGATTGCTGGAGGAAGGGGACACGGCCGTGAGGCGTGGGGGAGAAGGGAGAGGATGAGCTGCAGTCCAGCATTAGTAAATCAAAGCCCTACGTGGGTGATCCGCTTGCTTGAGTTGCTCACAAACGAAGTGGTTATTAGTTATTACTGATGAGGAAGGAGCATCCTGCACGCAGGATTCTCCCTTTCTGTGAATTTAAGGATAAAGCCATGTAAAATATCTACAGGGAACATTCTCCACTGCATTATGGCAAATTTTCAATGAGCTGTTCTGTTGCTGTAAAAATCTGAATAACATTTACATACCTGTAAATAAGTAGTGTTTTAATCAATACAGATATTTTGATGTTAAGAAGCAAGCTTTTTTTTTTTTTCCCCCAGTGACAATCTCCAGTCCATCTTTGTATCAGCAACAGGTTTACACATCTTGTAGATTTGCTAGGCTGCAAAAGTGTGCCTAACAATTTAATGTGCTTAAGTAGTGAAAGATAAGGCACACCATGGTAGTTTTTTAAAAAAAAAAAAAAAAAGGGCTAGTACATTGTCCATCTGTGTGTTTCTATTTTAGTGCTGTTGTCAGAGTAACCATGACACTTTACACCAACTACTATCTCTTCTGAATCTAACAAGATCAGGATGACAGATAAATACACATGGCTTCAATAAATCTATCAGTTCTCTGATACCTGAAGAGCTAAGGGGTATGTATGTGACAGTGTATTTTGGGGCATGGAAGAAGCATTTCATTTGAATTCTAAGTGTGTAGCTGCTCACAGGATCAAATTCCATGGTGTGTCCTGCCCTACCCAATAATAATCCCTCTCCTTGCCTTCCCCAGGAAAGCACAGCAGTTTTTATTCTGTCTGCAGCTGAAAAAAAAATGAGCCAAGAGGAACTGCTAGAGTACAATTTCCTTTAAATAAAGGAAATTGCTCTCCCCAGAAAGTGTATGTTTGGTTTGATCTCCCCTGCCTTGATGCGTGTTTAAAGGTACTGTGTAAACATCTGTTACATTAAAACGCATTCCCTGCAGTCCAGCAGGACTGTGCAGGTTAGAAATACCTAATGTTAGCTCAGAACATGGGCAGCTCGCATTCAGGACATCAATAATTCTTAGGTAATCTTTACTGGCAATTGAAGTAGTCCCTAATTCTTACCAGTAGCTTTAATGTGTAACCAAAACTAAAACCAGATGATCCAGTCTCAAATTTCAACACTATGAAAAAAACGAGATTCTATTCATATATTTCTATTTCCAGTCCCAGGCAGAAGAAAGATAGGTTATAAAGACATTCAGAGCCTGAAGAATGACTTTAAAAGATCCTCCTTTTTTCTTTTTTTTTTTTTTCAGTTTTAAACCTGAAATTCCTTATTTGCAATGTACAGTCTCTACCTATAATCAGTATAAGATACTACAAATCTACCCCAACAATCGCATCCTTTCTATGCCACCGTAATTATTTCCATCAGAGAAAAGAAGAGCAACAACACCCTCAGAAACATCCCTGTCCCAAACGAAATGTCAACATGAAATAAAATCTGTAACTCAGCTCAGGCATTCCTAAAGCGTGAAGGAACAGAGATGTTTAATGGAGGCTGTGAGCACATTAGTTAGAAAATGGAAACTGAAGCTAAATAACCATCAGCACAAAAAATAAGCTGCTTGAATAATACTATAGATATATTGAAATCCTTTTCAAAGGGATAATGAAATTATCCTTTACTTCCCCCTGCCTGTTTTCCACCACGTACGCACACTTCTAAACACTAACGATTGGACTTAAAAGGAAAGACAGCCAAAACATCTGCCATTCCAAGGCTGTTCTCCTGAATCTCCCATTGTATTAAATGCTACTTTATGTTTTCTTCATATTTATCAGCGTGAGAGATGACTTGTAACTCCCTAAAAACAGGGCCTGAGAGAAACAGGCCTGTGAGAAGAAACAGCCTGAGAGATAAGGGACCGGGGGGAGCAGAGGCCCTTCGAGCTGAGGAATGTCTCAAACATTTGCAAGTTGCAAAACTATAGTGACAGCGTGGACAGTGAGGAGTTTGGGGCTGATAAGGCTGCTCAGACAGCACGGGACGCAGCTGGCGGAGGGAGCTCTGTGAAGGCAGGAGGGTTCTGCTCTGGGGCACCTTGTAAAGCGTCAGGGGCCATCTGTCCAGTGAATGACCTTTGCCTCATGATCCACAAAATGCATATTGAAGATGACACCTCTGAATATGCTAATAAAGACTAACAAGATCGTGCTAATTCCATCATCCCGTGAAGCACCTTACCCCTCCTCATACATGGGATATGTAGGTCATGTATGATATGTAGGTCAGCGTAGGGGACAGACCTGAGAAAAGTGTGTATAAATTGAGGGGGTGCAGGGAGTGAAATGAGGACAGAAAAAAAGCAGACATTAAGTGAAAAAGACAGATGCATCCCTGACAAACCCAGGCTGGTGATCTCTATTTCTCTATTCTATCTCCCTCCTTTTCTTTTTCCCCTTTTCTCTCATTACCATTAAGGCATACTGTATTGCTTGCCATAACTCATTCTATCCTTAGCCAATTATCACATATCCAGTTAGTATGCTGTGGGAAGTTAAAAAGTGTCTGTACTTTGAGACTTGTCTCACTGTTGTCCACTCCGTTGGGAATTTAAGTCACTGGCCTCCCTCACCTGAGAAGGATGTGACAACCAGCCTCTCAGCTTTTGAGTAAACTTATCCCAATCTGCATTTTTCTGTTCCTTTCCCTATATCTCCTCATGCAATTAAGTTTGTTCTTCCATTAGCTTAAGTTTGAATTACTGTCTCATTCTGTTAATTTTGCATAAAATAGCATAAACAGAAAACAGTCGCCTTGTTAGGTAGGCAGGTTTGGAAGGGTGGCTATCAGCATTAGGTATTTAAGAGAAAACATTGCATAATTTTTAAATTACTAAGATGGTAAAAGGGTAAAAAAGACTGCTCACTAACCAGCTATGTCATGCAAAAATCAGTAAAGAGGGGATTTTGGGTTAATTAATCAATACACAAGCTTCAAAGGCATGAAAGAATTTTTAATATGTTGTATTAAATTTCTAAGAACTGAGAACACCGACCCAAATACTGAATGTAAAGATATTTTTAAGAAATTTAGCGGGCAGTAGAGTAATAGGGCAGAATAAAGCAGGTGATAAGGAAAAGGAAGTGGTTTAACAAAGAAAATTTTACCCTGTCCTACAAACTCTTTTAAGTGCTTCATATTTTCACAGCTTTTTGGCTGGAGCTTGAAACAAGACAGCAAGATAATGCTGTGAAACCTCTTGATTCAGAACAGGGAACACTGTTACTGAAACCTGCCCTCTCTGTGAGACATACACACATGGCAAAGATGAGGACATGTGCAACAGCCTCATGGGACCTCTTATCTCCTGGCAAGGAAACGATCCAAAACATAGAAAGGACGGTATTTAAGAATTATTTATTAGTATTGACACACGTCTAGCAGCTTTTCCCCCATGTACTAACAGTCTTACCTGAACACCAGTAAATATCAATCTATGCAAGCTGGAGATACCCTAATTCACTGCATATTATGCAGTGGAGAGGAAAAACAATTCAAATGCATTTTCAAAGGTGATGTTTAAAGTAGTTGAAAGAAACTAGCGAAAGCCTTCCTCATTATACAGCAAGGTCACATTAGCATGCATTAATGAAGGACTGTAAACCTTACTTTTGAATTATATTTTCAAGCTTGTATCACACCCTTAAAGGTATCGAGTCAGGTTTTAATATTTCCTGGTGGTAGAGACAGCAAAGGTAAATGTGGGTAACAGCATTTAGAAGCATATTACTTTCACCATTAATATGCAGCTTCAGCTCATGTTGAGACTGGACTTTCAAACTTACATATATTAGATCAATTTTTAAACATTGATTTCTGTCTAGAATAAGTGCTGCTGGCTTGCCTCATCTACAGATCCTTAATTTCAGACAGCTCACTGTAAAGAGATTAATTATTAGTTATCAGTATAGTCTTCATTCACCTTTAGACTCAGCTCAGGTAAGTTATGTAAAATGTACATGTTTTTCTTAAGCACCAGCAAGATCAGATGCATGTAAATACACTATTTTATGTGTGTGTGTATATATATATATAAAAAAAAGAAATGCTGTAACCAAATATTTTTTCTAGCTCTTTGATGAAGAATCTGAAATTAGTTAGTCATTCACTTGTGTAGGACAATGACAGCTTTAAAAGCACACCAAATTCTCTCTCAGTAGTTTAAATGTAGATTTTAAGTCCATTTTTTAAACTTCCAATAAGCCAGAGCAATCATACTAATTTCAGTTTAAAAGAATGGATTATTTCCTTCCACATTGCTTAAGATGAAGGTCTAAATATATACATATATATTAAAACAGTAAAAGACATCATTCAACTTTTTTTTTTTCCCCTTAATTAGGGTGGGCCCTTAGTAATAATAACTTTGATTTCATTCAGGTTGGATTTATATTCAAGTATCAGAGGCAATTTAAAATTTCTTAGCATATTCTTCCCATTCACACTGCTTCAATAACAACAACAACAAAATTAAAAGTAAAGTAGTTTCAATACAGCTTTGTGACCTTCATGACTAACTTACTGTAGAGGTCTCGACACCTCAGAGTTGTTGTTCTTGTCCATCTGTTACTACTCTCTTCTAAACAGGATTATAACTAAGAGAAGTCCATCCCATCTGAACTATGTTTTATGGGTAACATTTTAGGGTTTTGGTCATCCTAACGGGATGCACAGGAACAAGATGTATGGAACATGTGACAACCACAAGGTGTTCAGTAGTCACACTGCAAGGCTTGATAAGCCAGTTGGGGCTGGGTTTATGTGATGCAGAGGCCAAAGTATACCATGCCTTGGATGCCCTTGTACACTCTGCTCTCCCTGAAAGGACACAGCTTTTTATTATAATGTGAGTTTGTTCATTTATAAGTTCCCAGGTGAAGACAGCAGTCCTAGCTCAGTATCAAGCACCTCAAGCTGGGAGCTTTTTTCACACAAGAACACATACTAGTAGCATCCCTGTCTACTCCTATTTTCTGTCATGTTTCCTTTGTCTACATACCATGGAGAGAAAGGGTAATGGAAATCTGGTGTAGCCATGGCAACCTTCTCACATGTCAGCCTGCAGAGAGTCCAGGAGAACATTACTCAAACCTCCTCAGGCACAAGAAATTCTTCATGGCCTTTCAGCTCCAACCTGTCCATACTCTCCCAACACCTGCAAGTTGAGTATCAGATGTAGGTCATTCCCCTGAAGATTTGGCAGCATGGCAGACTGAAGGCAAATACCTTTTTACTACTGCTATTTTGTATTAACTCTTAAGTTTTATTAGTTTTGTGTTTCACAGAGGTAGCATTGAGTGCAGTAGGCTTCAACATTTAGAACATCTGCAACCTTGCATTCATCAGAAAAAAAAAAACAAACAAAACCAAACAACACTGTCTCATCTTCCTAACATATATGTGCCATCGGTCTGCAACTGCTGAAACCAAAGTTAGCTGTCTGGGTGGCTCCATACTTTCCAAAACCAGCTTTGTAAGCCAGTGCAGGAAGAGTATGCTACCATCCATTAAAGTTACATTGGCAATCTAGGTCTCAAAGTCCCAGCTTAGTCATGCATTTAAGTGCCCATTTGCCTCCATATACCAATTACGCACTCATTATGAGTATTTTCCAACTGGTATCAACAAAGCTGTCCTGTGCGTTGCAGATAACAAGCATTAACACACACGTTCTGCTCCCTGCTTGTTCTTTGTAAACATGTACCACATTGCCTCTCCACGGCTTCTAAACCTGCCTCACTTGCACATCTCATTTTTCTGTGGCCCCCGATCGACCCGTTAGCCTCTCTGACCACCTTCCCACAAGTATGAAGGATTAACAAGGAGACTTTCTGCTTTTACGTAGCAAAGTACAAAACTGACTCATTGGTGCATGTGCTGATAAATTTAAGTAACTCCACAGCTTAAGGCTCTGCTGAGGAAAGAACTGTCCAACAGGCCACTTCCTAGAGATAACTGTTCTGCACAGGACTAGGAAATCTTTTACATATGCACTGTAACCACATGAATATCAACGGGAAAACTACCCATGTAAGTAACTTGGGCCTTGTGTGACAGACAAATTACCGTGTATGAAGAAAGGGCAGTTGGTCTGCCAGAAGCCCAAGCACCAACCACTTAGAGCATCTCCCTAGGCACACAGGGACTTCAGCTGCAGAGGCAAGCATCTAAAATGTTGAATTTCAAACATTAACTGCTACTTTGGGCCTAAACTCTGTTGATCCAGCCCCTGTAGACAGAAAAGTACATTAGCAAGAGTGGTACTACAATTGCAATGAGTTAAAAATGCAGGTCTCCACTTTTTAAAAATAAATAAGAAAGATTTAATCCAAGCAGGTTTGGTTTTTATGGTGGTTTTTTTTTTAGAAAAACACTCTATTTATGGTTAGTCTTTGTTTTCTGCCCCAAAGCCAATCTGCAGTCTAATGAACCAGAAAAATTTTTATTTCAGGACTCCACACCTTTGACACTAATCCTTAGTGTGTGATTTACCCAACTTACAGATTTCAGAATTGCAAGTCTACCTTTAGGAGCCATAAACTAGAAGCATAACCAAGTATATCAGAGTACTGCAAGTACTCCTTTTTAACCAGTCCCACTGAAGAGTCTGTTCTCCTGAGAAGATACAAATTCTAGGAAGGAAGATCTAGCTTCTACCCCTTATGCCATGACTGCCTAACGTTACCTCAATGGTTTCACAGCACACTGCGTTTATGCAGCATTATGAGGTAGTCAGCAAAGCCTAGGAGGGACATCAAGGGCTAGGACAGACAGTATTTAAAATAACAGTTACTCCTCCACACCCCTGCCTTTTTTTTTTTTCTTTTGGATGCAAACATGCAGTGCTATGACTCTGCTGGTCTAGGTATAAAAGACTCGAGCCTGCTCAGCTTCCAAGTTATTTTACTTCCGACTACAAGAAGAAACCATAAAATGCCATCAAGTCAGAACAGTAATGTTTCATTGCCACCCTGCATTGATATAAGGTCTTCACAGCCTACAACACAGATTAAAAAGCTTGATCCTTTGGTCTTACTTGCTGTATTTTATTCTAGTCGACCTCAAAAAAAATTATCAAACCAACCAACCAACCCACCCACCCCACAATGCAGTAGCTTACACAGAGCAGACAGCAAAGACTTGATGTAAAATTGTGCTCTCTAGTGGAGAAATTCGATTTTGTGTAATAAAAGTTCAGGCCATGCTGATCCATCCACTTGACCAACAGGTTTTCAGTGCAGAGAAAACAGAAAAATTTTCCACAATATAAAAAGAGTGCACGTGCCTTGTTCAACAGGTTTATTATAACCAAGATGGGTTTATACTGAGTTACATGACAGATTACAGCTAGATAAGGTGGTTAAACAGACAACAAAAAAATACCCAAGACATGCTTTTACGTTTGTTTAGAATTTAAAAGTAATTGCACCCTTAATGCAGTAGCAAAACATTTCCTTTTAATGATATGACACCTTAATATGGTCCTATATATACTATCTAGTCTGATGAAAATAGGTTGGGTTTATATCAGATAGTGCTACTTGGTTTACATAATGAAAATTAGGATTTTTCTATAAATAAGGATTTAAGAACAAAATCCTCTGTTGATTTATTTTTAGAGAGAAGAACTGACACAACCACCAATTCCTTTATTTCCAGTTGTGCATACAACACTAATCTTAAACCTATTGAATGGGTCTTCAGGAAATACTAAATTGTTCAATTTGTTTTCTTACAGTGTTAAAATACAACCCATTTGCTTCATGACAGCTGCCTACCGCTATTTTTTATGGGCAGGTATGGACCCATGAATGCATGAACTCAATTTAATAGCAGATTAATTAGAATCTATTCTTTTAAAACAACTTGGCCACTTTATGTGGCCTTTATACTCAACAGTATTTAGCTTCTTTGAACTCTGTATCTTAATGAGGCTGTTAGAATAAATCTGAAGTTAGAAGACACAAATATAAAAGACTTTAAAAAGCTAAATGTATAGCTAACTCATGCTAATTTTAAAATATATTAAAATTTGGTATGAATTCTAATTCAAGAGTAAGGATCTAGCAAGACATGGAAATTAGATTTCTCCTACTTGTTTGCAGAATGCTGTGACCAGCTGTTGACTGGTACAGAAAGTAGCAGTCTCTCTTCTTCTTTGGCCCTTAAAGATTAAATGGGGAGGGGGGGGTGTGTGTTTTGAACACATACAGAAACACAGAGCTACCTTTCATGTTTTAAGCTCCCTACTATACTCAGAAAAAACAGCCTAACAATTCAGCAGAGCCAGCAGTCTAGATTTAAGAAGTATCACAAGCCACAGAATCGTACAAGTTAAAAGATTTGCCAGCTAGATGTTTTAGTGGAAAAAAGTTCATAACTGATCTTATGCCTAGAGCAAGGAGAGAGTTTCAGCATAACCAGTGCTGATACAGCAGCAATTTCAGCGCTTGTATTTAGTTAATCCCATGACAGCAAGTAGATTTCCTAAATTTCTGCACTGGTAGTCGTTCAGAATTTTGAGCTGGGGAACAGTCATCAGGGATTGGGTAAAAGGAAAACCTAGCTCTACCTCAGCAGTTTTGTCATATCACTTAATAGAAAGATGAATAAGAACTAAGTAATAAAATATAGTTTGGGTATGGCTAAATATTTATGGCTATTTCTTTAAATATTAATGAAGTGCTGGAACTCTGCAAGACACTGTTTCCATTTAATATTCTCTTGCAAGTTTTCACTATATTCTTTAAGTTTCTGTCCTTCACATGGCTGTATCACTGAAACCATACTTTTATTTAAGCCATATGCAAGAAAAATAACAGTTCATCTTAAAAAAAGAAGTCTAAAAATTAGGAAGCCAGAAAGACAAGCAAGATATCCCTTGAAGTGCTGGGTAGTTACTGCTACAGACAGGTAATAGAGTGATCTTAAATACATCTAGTTTAAAATTCAATAGCAGTCATGCAAAATTAACACACAGTGCTGAGCATAACTTCAAGTGGTGCTACGGTAACCAGTACATATTATTAGCTCTGTTGTGGTAATACCTGTCAGTCCCACTATCGCAGGTATGGAAGGGAGGCAGCCCAGTAACTGAGAGAAATGTCAGTTTTTCTAAGCCTCATTCAAGAGTGGGTATGTTTGCAAAACCTCCATTTTTATCTATGAAAGGATTATCGCAGCAATGCAGAAGTTTCACAGGGTTTTGCAGACTCAGCTAACTATATCATGTTAGAGTTCAGTCATCAAAAGACATTAAAAAAACCCGAAGTACAGCTTAGTAGAGTTATGCATTAGGTTGTAAGCCATATAAAAAACAGGTCTGAAGTTTTATTACAGGCTACAAGATCCTACTTAGCAGTTCAGTTTAGCCCATGTAAGAAGTGCAAACGTGTGATATCTTCCAATTAAATCAACTTCTGCATTTCTTGAGAGGAGGAAAAGACAGAGCTTAAAACCCCAGACAATTCATACTGACTTCCAATCCCATTCTACAAGTCAACTTTGGGAGGTTTTTGGGACACAGCTAGGAAATCATCCACAATGACAAGTTACAGTTGTTACTACAATACTGCTGTGACAGACCATTTTAAGGATAATTTACAGTAACTCCTTCAGAAGCTATATTGCTAAGAACACCAACATTTGCACTGACCTATTTATAATTCAAGAAGTCTCTCTACTCCATGATAAAGAGGTTTTAGAGAATATGAAAGCACAGTCCAGGGGGTCCTCATGAGACAGAGCAGATGTCAGCCTCCTCTCAGTTTCCTATATCTCAACAGTTGCAGAAGTGCCATTTGTGTAGCCACCTTTAGACTTCATGTGGTCCTGGATTGATACAGCCTAGGAAAAAAGTTCATTAGAACACACATCTCAAATTCCGGTTGGCAGAGCAATTACTAAAAGCAACAATTTGAAGAGGCAGGTGAGCCATATGTTTACAGTGCTGGGTCCCAACAGTAGTAAGGGGAAATAACAACTGAACCCAGGATCATTAAAGACTGGTTTAAGTCAGTGCATGAGATGAATCTTGCTATGCAAGATCCACTTATTGTTACATTCCCCACCCTGGCACAGCTTTGACTTCAAGCTGATGTGTTACCTGGACCTAATATCAAGTGCATCCACAGAATCCTTATCCAAAAGGTTTCTATCATATGTAAAGACACTGGGAAAATGAGCACTTCTTGCTGAATGTATCTTATGTTTACAAACTAAAGGATAGTTCTCTTCTGATGCTATTCTATTGATTAAAAGTGTCAAATTTCTCTCTCTTTTACAATTATCTAGAATTTTATTAGCTACCTGCTCTACAGGTCACTGAGCAGAGATTTCTGCTTATCCAAGAGGTGCACACTTACTGATGAATAGTCACTACTCATCTCTCTTGCCCCAACATGCGCAGTGTGTACAAAGTTCATGGGCTCTCCTATCATATTGCGGTCCAGTCTCCGACGCCTCTTCTACAAGAAAGAAGGTATCTTAGGTCTCTAGTCAGAAAACATGAGCAGCTTTCAGACAGAAACAAGCAGCTGAGATTAAAAAACCAAAAAGACAGTCAGTACTGACCCCTAATGACACCTCATGGCAACCAGGCTGAAGTTTCAAGACTGCAGTAAAGGAGGGTCAAAGTCGCTTTTATTACTGCTAATTGCATTTTAGCAAAAACTTTAACGTTGGAAAGTCAGGGCCTGAAAACTGCAGTCATGTGACCAAAGTTTCTAGCGAAACACACATAATTTAAACACAGTTTAACAGGTCTGGTTTTAGCATTTGCATTACTTAGCCCAAACTAATCAAAACAACATGACAATGAAAGCATTTTCCACATAAAAGACAAAATTTCAGATCTGATAAAGGATGGCAGTTGTGCATCTACCTACCGGCTGGGGCTGTTCACCATTGCACCAATTAAAACAAACCAGGAATTCAGTCATTTTATTTTTTTCAGCAGGTAATAAGGTCTTGTTAAGTGTAATTATTTCACTGGGAGTTAAAGCAGGATGAGGACCAATATGCAGCTCCTAAAGTGAGCTTAGGAAGGAAATGCTTGTGCAGATTCACTGGTAAAGATCACAGAAAGCATCTGATGAGTATACCTGCAAAGAGATCACTATTTAAATTTATACTAAAATGTATCAAAGTCTTATGATAGTTAATGAGAAATAGACACTACAGCGAACTAATACAAGGCTTTAAACTTCTTAAAACATACTTGGACAGAAAAGTAGCATCAATTTAAAATCAGTATGTTCACATCTGAAATCAGGGTTAAGAACTCCGCATGTTTACTCACAGAGAGACAGTAGTCTAAGTTTTCATTTATTTACAAAAGCACAGTAAAACCAATACTAGATTTAAGTCAGGTCCTCTTTAACAGTCTGTGATCTGGTTGTAAGCAGAGCTAGCCAATGAACTATTTATTATTTTGTAAGAAATTTGCTTGGAAGCACAATATATTAAATGTTTAACATTCACAAACTGATGCAAAATAATGATTCCTTCTTAAATCTGATATAGTTACTCTTCTCAGACATAGAAAAAGCTCACCATAAAGAGTATTCTACAACTCCAAAAAGCCCTTAAAAGAGGAAAAAGAAGAGCTTTGTGTAACAGCAACAGACACCATTCACCAGAGCCTAGAGCTTCACAGAATGTGAAACTATTAATATAGCACTCCTGAACTGGAGACACAACCAGGAAACTCACTGACCTTAAGTGCCCTGAAGCTATCATGAAAACCAAGTTTTGATTTGTTACTGACTTTTAAAAAAAAAAATCTTCCTTCAAATCAAACCCAGGGCTATAGAGTATTTTTTCCCATAAATTTTAATACACCAGATCATTAAAACAATATTGTAACATGTGAATTTATAAAAAGGTTGGTTTTTTTTAAAAAAGCTTACAGTTTAACAGAAGTTACAGCTCTATCAATCCAATCTTTCTGAACTCCCACTGAAGTCTTTACAACCAAAGAGCTTAAGCCAACCCCTTCACAGGCATTTTTTACATAGCCCCACAATTATGTAATTAGCACATCAATTCCCTTCACCTTTGTGATTTTCCATCACTTCTTACACTTCAAACAGATTTTTTTAATTTCTGCCATTTATCTTTCAAAGTGTTTGTGATGTTTGGCTCAGCTTTAGGTGGCCTATAGGCTACATTACTGCAGAATGTCTCACATATTATTCCATTTTATCCTGGTGGTTTTAATACAACTGGTTATCTGGCTCAATTAACATTTTTCACCTCACACAACGGTCTTTATCACCACTAATGCCTTGTTTGGCTACAGCAAAGAAGGGACAGTGGCCCACAGGCAGAAGCTTGTGCCTACACTTCACATTAGTTGCAAATTTTTGGAGTTTATGTTAAGGAGACTGTATCGAAGCTAAGATTTTCTTAAAAATCAAAGTGTGTCACTGTACACTAATACCAAATTCGACAGCAGACTGAGATGAGCATCGAATTAGAGAAACATCCCCACCCAAGAATAACGGCTGAACACCTTCTCTCCTCCCTCCCACTGTCCCCCCCAGCATTTGGCCTCCTACTTCCATGGGGCTCCTTGTGTACCTGGGTGTTACCTGCTGCTCCTGGGGAGTCCCAGCGGGATGGTACGTCCTCATTCAAGCGCTGACCCACAGCCAGCTCCTGTCTTGGCAACTCCGGCGTGTTTACAGTTCATATTCCTGGGTTATAATGAATCCTGATTGCTAAACAAGAACGCTTCGCTGTGATCCCATACCCTGCGACGGCTCCTTCGCTCTGGAAAGCGCTGCAGACGTCTGTTGTACACTTCACGCTTACCTACAGGTGTCAGAAAAGCAGAACAGAAACCAAAAATAGCAGCCTAGTTTGGCGTCAGATTTATGCAGCCGTGCAGTTTTCTCAGCACTATCCATACAGCCTGTGGCTCACTTCCACCCCTGCGGCAGCTCTGCAGGTGTCCTCCTGGCACACAGCAGCGCTGGATGTCTTCCTGTTGTGTTTTACAACAGAACTCTTCTTTTCCTCTGCATGAGTCACAGTATCATCCTCCAGGGCAGGAATGTCTGTGCTGGGGCATGGGACACCACCTTCCCACCCCCCAGACTCAAGGTTTCCACACTAACTGGGAGAATTTGAAAAACATCTTAATGCGTTCAGGCTCACCCAGGACTAATAAAAGCCAATAAGAATCCCCAAACTGAGGAGAAAACAACATTTTGTCACTGTTGGCACGCAGACCAGAATTGGACAATATCCTGTTGTTCTTTCTCTCTATTTTTCACCACAGCAGCAGTATCATCGAGGAGAGAGAGAGACAAAGGGCCAGGGAAATGGCTAGCACGCGCAGACACAGATGTTGAATGCGATGGGCAGGATGCACAGCCATTCTAGAGCCCGTAGCCTTAAAGCACCCGAGAGCTTTATGAATGTTTAGATAACACTTTACTGAGCATAACATTCCATTTGTTATACCACTGCTGTATATTAAAAAATATTCAAAATATTCTCGTGTTTTACTTATAAAGTATCAGCTCTATGTAAAGTGGAAGACATTTGCCTGAATCAAAGAAGTCTCCCTTCCATAGACATGAGAGATACATGGTAATCCGGATAAATAACATCACTAAATATATCTATTCTCCACAATTGGCCTTGAGACTCAAGGTCTGACTATGACAAATCCTTGACCCCGAGCTGTTAGTGAAAGACAATGAGTGTAAAGTTAGTGTAAAATTATCTATCACACATCAGCCATAGGCTACCATCACCCTGCCTCAGCCAAGTGGTTAAATTGTCATAACTTTTGAGTCCAGTGGTCATTATTTTCACTTCAGCTCTGTCAGTACTGAACTGGTGAGAGGAGCATATTTCAGCCCAACTGCCTTTCTAAAAAACACTGTGCTTCTAGTTTGTTCATTATCCTTACTTTGCTCATTTGATATTTACATTGTGTTAAATTCCGAACTTGTGTTAAATGTATGTTTACATATTTGAATGGCAAGGCATGGTAAAAGACAATATTTCTAGACCAAAAACTAGTTTTGAGCATGAAACTTGATGAGTGCATCTTGCTTGGTGAAAGGTGGAGTGAAAACCAGCGACTTTGGAAGAACCTTGGCAGTTGAACAGCTGAAATCCTGCTGTAGAGTGAGCTTAACTGCTTAGAAGTAGCATCCTGACAGATCACAAATTTAGTTTGAGATGTATAGTCCTCAAACTACATCTTAAAATTATGTAGTATGAAGATATATTGGCATTCTGCCATCTTGAAGCTTCACAGCTAGGGTTTAACCCGAGACCTCCATTAATCTAGGTGCGTTGGTAGTGTTGTATTGTTAATCTAAGGAATTTCTGAGATTTTAAACTTCTCCTTTTAGAATTGGACACACACATTTGAAAAAAGAAAACAAACCAAACGCCCCCCCCAAAAATCCCACCAAGGCAGCTCCTCTACTTCAAAAGTGGAAATGAGCTTAGTCACAAAATGAAATCAATGCATTTTTAACATACTGTTCCCCCTCAAAAAAGAAGAGATCAAATTATGTGTTCTGTTTTGAAGTTTAAAAGTAACTGTGAGAGAAATCAGCTGAGATTTTCGTGAAGTCTTACCAGAAGAAAATTAGTAAAAAAATCACAGAAAGATGAGAAGCAAACTGAATAGTTGGCAACACACCAACCACTGGTATTGTAAACATGTTGAATGGAGTTACTAGCTTGTAAATGATGGAATTTAATGTTACTAAAAATAAACTCAGATTAAAATTTTTAAAAAAAGAAGGCAGCGACTGTAAAGTTTTATTTCTTCATAGAAGGGAAAAAACCTTAACAAGAAGAGGTAAAGTCCCTCAGGCACAGCAGCTTCCAGTCCCACACACTGGCAGGGGACAAACACAACCCCGAGGAGGTGTGTGTGCTCCTCCGGTGAAAGGAGCAGGGCAGTGCCCTTGTGAGACCTGGGGGATTCCAGAAGACAAACTCTCCCTATAAAGTTTCCCAGACAAATTTCTATATGTTTGTTAAAACTCCCTGATTTCATGGCCTTTAAAAGACAGATTTTGACCTTGAGCGCAGAAGATGCTTGCGCAACTGCTGGCGCATTTTACTCCGGAAAACTGCAGGGGTCACCCTGCCACAGAGCGAACCTCACCGCTCGCACGATTCCCCCAGCTCGTCCCGCTCCGAGCAGCCCTGCCTTACCGAGTCACGCCCCGGGGGAGGCGATGCCCGGCTGGCCCGGCCCGGGCCCTATTCCCTC
>NW_020799112.1:18742738-18757148 GCF_003259725.1 Athene cunicularia
CCCGCCAGCCCGGCCGCCCCTCTGCAGGCCGGGAGCGGGGGGTGGAGGGCGAGGGGTGACCCCCGCGTGCTTCCGCCGCTTCCCCAGCTCCCGTGGCCTCCCCGCCCCGTCTGCCGCGGCTCCTCCGCGCTGCTTGGCTGGGCTGGTGGCGCGGCTAGGGGATAAACCTGCGCTCTGACATGTCCCGGTGACTTTCCATTTGCCTGGAGTGCTACGTGTTGTGTTTGTGTTGGTGGGATGATAGAGGCGCGGGCTATGTTATCTTAGCCTTGTTACTACCGCTTCTTATCTGCATGAAAAGAAACCTGGTGGAGGGTTAAGATTTCTCTTTGTAGCTTCGGGGTTTGAATCTTGAATTTTGCTTTGAAAGGGGTGTCAAGGTTCCCAGTAGCTGTGCTGACCAAGCAATTTTTTTCTTATCACTGTTTCAGCCACAAGATGAAATAGAAGTTGAAGATGGGTTTAAACAGTATGATGGTAAGGCTCTGCTACAGTGTTGGAAAGTGTAACTCAAGAACTTGAATTATTTTGATCCTTCCTGTGCACTTCTTTGTACTGACTCTATTACTAGATGATACTTAATTACTGCTTAATGATAGCCGTCTGTTTTGTCTTAGTGATTAGTGCATTAGATATGGAAGCTATGATGAGTACCATAAACGCTTGGATAAAAAACCCAGTCAAGTTTGAACGTTCCCATGGGATCAACAACACACTGGATGCCCAAATCTTACAAGATAAGGAGGGAGGAGATGAAACAATCCACATTCTTATTGTTGAAGGCTTCCTACTTTACACCTACAGGTAATCAAGTGTGACTTACATCTGATTTTTACATGAGTTTACATGACTGGCAAACATCTAAGGGACTAAAAAGACCTGTTCTAAACCAGGAGTTAGCAGCTAGTATTGACTGCTGGTGAGCTTACGTGTCCTAAGTCTGAAGATAGCTCTAGATACAGGAAAAGGATATTTTACCTTTCCATTTCTTGCTACTAATCAGTCTAGCTGTAACCAAACATATCTCTTTCAGGCCACTGATTGATGTATTCCACCATCGATATTTTCTTTCCATTCCATATGAAGAGTGCAAAAGGAGAAGGAGGCAAGTCCATCTTTCCAAGTTCCCTTGCTAGCCCAATAACATCTTACTCCGTTCAAGATGCTGTTTGTCTAAAGTTTATAGATAAGAAAGGATAAACATTAATATTGCTGTTGTGTTAGAAGGCTGTAGCTTCCTTGGCCAAACCAACCCAAAAGCTTCCTACTGAAACTGGTGTATGTGATAATCTCAGTTTCAGCACAGATCTTTCAACAGGCTTTCTCCCCTTCTTGTTTTACAGTGATATGGTTCCCAGGGTTGGGAAACCCTGAGGTTTTAGATTTGGCTGTGTTGTTGTGCATATACACTGTTTTTAATACAAATGAAACATTTTAAGTTATGTTTCAGAGGGAGAAGCAGACAGCTATTTTACCCAAGTTCTGCTGAAGCTCCAAGATAAGGCTGTTCATTAGTGTTAAAATCAGTCTGTTGTGGGAATTCTTTTTGCATCTTGGGCACTTCAGACCTGAACATCAAATTCAAACTTTTTTTGGGGGTATCTTCATGCTTGTAGCTTATACTAAATACTGACTTCTGATAAGCCCAGAAACTGCACTGGAGGCAACAGGCTTAGGCTAGCGTGTAGAAAAATGGCATGAATTATTTTTCATTTTCCTAAACTGTCATTAGCCTACTCTTGAATAACAATGTCTTAATTTATAGTTCAAGAAATTACACTGTACCAGATCCACCTGGATTGTTTGATGGCCACGTTTGGCCTATGTATGTAAAGCACAGGAAGATAATGGAAGATCTTGGAGTTGATGTGGGTAAGTCTTTAATGACAAGAGCACTGAAAGGTTTTTTTGAGTGCTTTTCAAACCTGGGATATAAGTACTGGTTAAGTGCACGAGAGGAGTGGCAGCAGGTGGATGGAGTATATTTCTTTGATACCAGTCATCTGCATGCTGTTTAGATTAGGATCTGTCACGATTACAGAAACATTGTTATAGCTTCTATTTTACTTTCTTAAAGTGCACTTGAATGGAACGAAATCAAAGGAGGAGCTGTTTAATGATGTGTATGGACAGATCCAGAATAAGATTGAAGAACTACTTAACATGCAGGTACATGTTCATACTTAGAGCCATTAAAAGGGTTCCCATGTTGAAAAAGCATGAAACTGTAACCTGAAATGTGTTCATGTGTATCTTTCTGTTTAGAAATAAGCTGCTGCTGTTGATTCTTGTGACTGAAGACAATTCCTGTTTGTTCCCTGCTGTCTGCCTGACTGCCACTAAAGTTCCAGCTTCTGTGAAGACTCTCAACTCTTAAATTTGACTTTGTTCATATGGTCATAATTAAAAAGCACTTCCCCCTTGTCTGTCATCTTAATTTGTGCTTCAGGCTAGTATGTGGCCGTAGATGATCTCAGTCTTCTCCCAGTCTCTAGTCTATTGGGAATTCTTTTCACAGTGCTCTTAACCTGTGAACATAAACTATGATAGCAGAACTGATGTGAAGTGGCACAACTCTCCCGCGAGGGTGTGCATGTGTGTATATATATACACACATACATACTGCTTCAAATTCTTTCACTGACCCATCACTTTCTATAGTCCATCTAATTAGGCAGCAAGATGCTTCTTGATGAAGAAATTAGAATTGATTTTGCTCTTCAAAAAGGAGAGAACAACAGGGGCTTTTCAGGCTATTTTACTAGCATGGCATTGTGTTAAATCCAGTGCACACTGATCTCAGATGTAGATAATTCAATTTACACTGATTTCACAGGCAGATAACTCAGTCAGGGAGAAAATTTTACATATACAACAGCTTGAAAACTGATTTCAAGCCTGCAGTAGTGTTTTGTAGCTTAATGCAAATTCAAGCTCCTGTGTATTGACATAAGTAGTTTAAGGCATTAGTTTACATAAAGCAGTGAAAGAGCCTACAAAGGCTTAATTCCTAGTAGAAGGAAAAGTGAATTTAGGACAAAAGCTTGATTTTACAAAATAATGGATAGATCTACTCTGCATCCAGTCCTTTCTCTTCAAAAAGGCTTGTCCAACACCAAGAAGCAGCAGTTACTTCAAGCCCAGATGCATTAGCTTCCTGACAGGAGCTGGTCCTCCCCAGTATCCCCTAGAAACAGAAAGATTTCTCATCAAGTTTTCTATATGTACTATCAAAGTAGGGGGTGAGGAATGATTTTGTTTTACTCCCATAAAGGATGAGTGTTAAGGGATTTGTTTTGGAGAAAAACATCTTTGCTTCAGGGAGGTTTCCCTTCTGTACAGTTCAACAAGCCCCTGTTCATAGCAAAGTTCCCCAAATCCTCTGAAAGTCAAGGTCTTAGTTGTGACTAAGGATGCAGTTCATTTGCTTCTATTTTAAGGAAGTAAGCCAGAACTGTGAGCTGTACCTGGCTTTCTTCTGAATGGTCACAGCAGCTCTGCCTGCTCAGAACTGAAATACTTACTTAAGTAGTGCATTCCAATAGAGAAAAGGCATCATATCAGCTTTCATATGGTACATGGTTACTCTCTCCTTGCTCTGGTCAATGGGAAAAGTCTCCAAAGGCTGAGCATCATAGTCAAATTCTGCTAGAATCACCTTGTTGTAGCCCGTTACAAGTGGGCAGGAAGTATATCCATCGTACTGCAATGAAAAATAGCCCCTTTCATTAATCCAAGTAAAGCCAGAATGCTGAGGTATTACAAGCCATACGCTTAACATTTGTATTTCAAAACAAATTGCTATAAGGTTTCTGCTTTTACAGTGCTTATACCAGCAAGTTTAGAATTCTGCTAAGCCAATATTGGTTTAATAACTAATACTAAGCCATTTTATTTCAAACGGATTGTAGACTTGCCTAACAACATTGTTTAAGTTAGAACTAACCGAGAACAAGAGGGCTTTGTGTCATTAATTGCTGGTTATTATTGTAACCAGCAGAATAGGTGATCAGTAGATCAGGATGAGAGCTGGTGTGGGCTTAAAGAGACAGTCTATAAACAATAGAATCTAGTTGCAAGAATTTCCAGATTGCAGGATGATGATATTCAGGTTAGTACCCCAAAGGATATTAATTCTGAAGCCATATGTAAAATGAAAGCCAAATCTCAAAGAGAAATTTGAACATAGTTATAAGCTTAACATCTGCAGTGCAAAACCTTCCAGTTTAACTCCTTAAAAGATCATGTTCTGTACAGGGGAAGCAATTTTAACGTTGTGCAAGGGTTTTCCTGGAGTAAGGATTATACTAGGCAACAGTTAAAGTCACTTGCACTGGTGAAGAACCCAAACTAATCAGCCTTTAAAATCCTTTCAACTCAAAAGCCAGAGAATTGAATACATACTATTTTTAACCACAGTGTCAAGAAGAAAAATTGTGCAACTAAACGGCTAGATGACATAGAATAATATTTTGCCATTTAGCACCCCAACTGTTGATGCAAAGCCCTTCCTGCCTTCCGGTTCACACAGTTTAGCTGCTTGCAAGACTTCCTGCATAAGAATAGAGAAAACATTCAGGATTACTTCTCCCCAGGACAAGATCTGTAGGTACCTTTTTAGTTGGCAGCTGGTTCTTCATTACCAGGGAAATAGTTTTATCAAGTACTCCAGACTGGGCAGCTATATAAAAAAGAAAGAAAAAAAAAAGGTGTATTAAGGCTTTGTTTAAGGCAGCAATGATTGTCATTACAAGAGCAAACACTAGTAGCCAGGCATTTTGTCAGACAATTCAGCAGTAATTGAACTTGCATGGCAAATCAGTTTGGGAAGTTTACAGTTCCAGGCAATAAAAAAAAAAAAAAAAGATAAATAATGCTTTGCCCTCACTGTTTCCAACATGCTAAAGCTTAATGCAACTTGAGCTGTACATTTTTAGCCTCTGCCCATTCTCCTAAGCCACATTATATCTGTTCAGTCTTCCCAAACACTAAGATTCCGACACAGTGAAGTTTTGTTTCAAGCGCTGTAAGGAAAGTGTTTGCTGGAGCAGCTGACTATACTGTTCTCCAAGTTACACCAGTAACATATTGTATAGCCTTTTTCCCCACACCAGTAACATGTTGTACAGCCTTTCTTTTTTCCACCCTCTTATTTGCCTTTTTTTCAGTTGTGAAACCATACACCTGAAGTGTTTTTATACTGGACCCTGTAGCTACAAGTACAGAAGATGTGGTTCTTCAACAGTGACTTATCAGTTAGCTGACACATATGCATGAGCCACTAAGATAGAGCAGAAAGTTTTGTTACTGAACAGTGACGGAATGCAAGAGCAGCACGCTCATTTTAGTCATTCTGTGAGCACAGAAAATAGAATTAGTTCATCTGTGAGGCATCTGGAACAAGAGAATTGTGGGTTAATGGCATCAGCATGGTCTGTAATTAATTAGCCTAGGAGACTGGGGTCTTTCTGAAAGCTGGAAATAGTTGAAGTCAAGACCTCAGGAGTAACTAAATAGAAAGCTTACTGTCGCTCCCACACTTTTCATTACACACACGCACACAACTTTACCTACAGCTGCAGCAGTTTTTGATGTTGGAAGGTTGGTGCAGTCTCCAATACCAAATACATTAGGATACTTTTTGTGTTGTAGAGTTTCCTTATCTACATCCACCCAGCCAATTGCATCCGAGACGGGACTGTTGATGAGTACGTCAGGTGGCCCCATTGGGGGTGTGACATGAAGCATTTCATACTAGACAAAGAAAAGGCACTCAGTGGCTACTTTATCAGAGAAAATCATACCTGTGGTGATAGAAGGCAATCAGTGGAGAGGGGTTTTCTTGGTTGGTTGGTTTTTCAAAAATACAAGTATATAAAATGAAAATTTGCTCTCAAATTTGAAGTGCATCCTTTTACTAACATGAACCTTACCAGGCAACTCCATTTAGACTGGCATAACAGCCATTTGCTTTCTGCCATACACATCTGAGACATTTCCAAGCTATACTAACAAGGCATGCAGGACTCCAGCTATGGTTTATGAAATATTTTTTTCTTCTCCCCACCTTAGTTTCACTTTTTAATCTTCTGCTAAAGTTAGAGATGGTACTCTCAGGAGGAAAGGGCAGTATACAACAAAGCAGACATTGTGTTATTATAGCGTGGCAGTTATATTACAATATACAAGGAAAAGAAGCAAGACCAAACTACAGGTCTGAAAGCTGACCTGATGAACTTCAGTCACTCCAGGTTTGTCCAAGTTTTCAAACACAGCTTCCTGCTTGTCAGCTCGAACTTCTACAAGGTTGTGTTTATAGTTAACAGTGATATTCCTCTCCTTTATTATTTCAAGCAATGCATCAGCATACTTCTTAACCCCAAAAATGACACCAAGTGAAGTGTTGAACATTATGTTTGCTTTGGAACGTCTTCCTGTCTGGACAGAGAGATCACATTAGCCTTTCCTATTAAACAACTGTGGCAGGCTAGCTGAGACAAAAGCACTATGCTGCACTACTGAAAAGCTGCTAGAGCTATTAATGCAGTTCAATTGCTATGAAGTATTAACATTACAATTCCCAAGGCACAGCTATTTTACACCATCTTAGAAGCTAGACAAGATAATCTTTGCCCTTTCTGAGCGAGGTACTGAAGACACCCCCCACAAATTGCTAGTTGGGAAGAGGTGGCTGCACTCCACTGAGGAACTGCTGTATGCAGGTTAAGCACCCGTAGCAGCTCAGCATCACAGAGCTTTCTGAAACCTTCACGTCTATGCATTATTCAGATACTCGCCCAGTGGATAGCTCATGAAACTTAAAACACATATGAAGCCTGACACTTCCACTTGAAGTTGTCTTTTGTTTATGCCAAGCTTGCTTTATCAGCCTGGCTAAGATTCCTCCTCATGCTGAGACAGCGTGCCACAAGGAGGAAGCATAACCACTTTTCAGACTAGCAGAAAGACAACAGGTATTAAGTAGCCGAAGTAACAAGAATTACTTAACTCCAGCCAGCATTATTTCAGTGCACCACCTGCAGTTATAAATTAGGCTGAGAACAGTTGTATCTGTAGCTCACCAGAAGCAGGATAAGCAGTTCTTTCCTTACGGTTCCTGAATTCTGCAAGTTTCTCCAGTATTAAATATATGCTAAATATTTATGTACAATTCAGTTCGCTTCATTTATTATACAATGATAAATTAAAGTGGCTGCATTGCTTTCTCTATTAATAATCCTGAGTCACATTGCTCTCGTGTAGTTTTTATTTGTTTTAAAGATAATACGAACCCCTTAGAACAAGCCTGGCTTCCAACTGTGGGAACAAGCACTGACAGAGAGAATAAAATACTTACTTTCCTCCAGTAGGCTTCTGATAAATACATGATCTTCTGAGGAGCCCCTGCACACTTGACTGGAGTATTTGGAAAAGTGAAGATAGCATTTCCTTCCTTGAAATCTTGTAAGGCTTTCCATGTTTTCTCTACCGTAAGAACTGAATAATTGGAACCTATTTTAGGGTGATGAAAACCCTCAGGCAAGCCTTTGATCTAAGAAAATGAAATTAAGGTTTAAAGTACAGACGGCAAAAATTTTGTCATCATCATCAAGTATTAAATGCAGACTTGAAAAAATAGGTATTTAAGAAGCCTCTAGCAAAAAAGAAATCCCATACATACTTGCTAGTTGACATTTTTGAAAATAAGCCTCACAATGAAACAGGTATTTCCATTAGAATTTAGTAGACAATTCAACATTTACTGAAATTACTCTGGTCTGCAACATCTGTAGCATAAGTGTTCAGTGCAGACTCAGACCCAGGTTTTTGTAGACTGGTGCATGAAATTCAGAGCAAGAATACATAAACTCACCACCACATCATTGTAAGTAAAAATCATGAAAAAAAAAAAAGCATTATAAAAATTTATAAACTGAACGAAACTTTTCAGTAGTCAGTTGCAGATACCTGCCTTTCCTAGGGTTATTTTGTTTTAACTCAACCATCTCCGGTAGTTATTTCCCTACTATGCCTGAGCATCTGCTTGCGAGAAAGGGAGTTGTCCACATTTCAAACTAATGGTTTGCAGAAATTCTGTGAGAATATGGAGTCGTGTTCCATGCACTGCATGTGTTTGGGATGTTACAGTCTACACCAGAAAGCATGCTGTTGGTGAAGACAAATAAGAGAAGTCAGCCCTCCTTTTAAACTTTTGTTCTAAAGCCATATACATCTGTTATTATGAATTTTATTCACCTCAGAGTGATAGTGATGAGCTCTATTACATGGCTTCTACTACTGAATTTAGTTTCATCAGGTTGTACTGAAGAGATATATATGAAGACTTAGAGGGTCACTGAACACTCTCCTCATTCCACTGATCTAAGCACCAGAATTTATCTGGTGTGACTATAGTTAACTAAGACTAGTTATTGCTTTACAGATGCCTTGGGAGCTTTTCAAAGAGATACTCAAATATATTATCAGATACTATATCATACTTAGGTTAAAACCACAAGACTCAGTCAATCAAACATGTTGCCTTTGTGTTTTCCTCCTCCATATTGCTATGATCATTCTTGTGCCACACAAGAGTATTAACATTTTCCTCTGAGCACCCCTGTATAAAGTGTACAGAAAACCTAACAGATTCGAAGGGCCCCAGGTGGGACCCCCCAGTTACCACAAGTGTGGTGACTCAGCTGGTTCCTTCTGAAGTGCACCCTTTAAGAAAGGTGAGGGTGGGTCAAATTAATTCTGCAGGACAGATTTTATTGACTGCTGTGTGTTCCTCACTTCTGTCAACATTAGAGATGCTTTGGACTACAGTCAGCATACCTTATTATCTCGTTATTACAGACTGCCTCTAAGTTCTAGATTTAACTTGCTGCCCCACCTGCTGATATTTTCAGAGATGCAACAAAGTTGTGTTAAAAACCTTCCCAAGAGTAACTTGAGTTATTACTCCTTCTGCAGATCTCTGTAAAGTCATTACGCTGTCTTCTGTCTCTTTAATTTGTATTAGTATTCAGTATCTTGCAGTAAAAAAAGTGTACTGAAAAGTCATTTACTTTAACGAATCATAAGGGTACATGATGCCATTAGAACTAGTAAAAACATGATTACTGTAAAACAAATACCTTTTCATAATGCAGACTAATCCCAAGGGCAATTATCAGATACTTGTAAGATATCTGTTGTGTAAGGGGAAAAAAAAAAAAAGTATTTTAGCCAAAACCTCAAAGCAAATTTAAGTTATCTGACAGCAACAGTGTCATAAGGGAAGGAAAAAGAGCAAGCATTAGTAACATAAAAGTTAAGCTCTAAGAATAATTTATCGTTAAAATGCTGAGATACACACAGCCTTTGCTATACACAAAGCCAAGTGTTGGGTACAAAAAATTCTATCTTTTGTGTTCAGATCACTGTAAACAGGGAAAAGACAATAATGATATTTTAAGTTGATGTTATTCTAACTTAGTTATCTACAACAATTTTTATTAGAAACATATTTTAGGATCAGGTACTTCTCTTAAGACTAAGTGGAATTGCCTGGCCTCCTAGATGCTGGAGAAAGGTCCTGCTCGATAGGCAGTTCCAAGGGGATCTGCAGGAGGTGGGCAGACAACTCAGGACGTAGAATAAGAGATTAAGAACAATTTTTTTTATTTTTTTTTTTAACATTATTACCTTGGTATCATTCTCCAGCCAGACACAGTTTTTATCTGGATCCAGTGCTGTAACTCGAGATTTGATCCACTCAACACCTTTAGGCATGACACTTTCTGTTGGACGGGCAGAAGTCGCCAGCTGCTTTGCACCACCACCAACCAGGGTCCACAGCGGCTGGTAGTAATGAGTCTGAAAGAAATGTTCAAATGGACATTTAAGAACTGTTTTAAAGGGACTTTAAGATGAAGGCACATCACTCCAAATAGAAAGCAACGTGGTCTTAACACTGTATTATTCTTAACGAAAGAAGCTGTATAAATAACCAAGAGTTTTGCATGACAAAGCTGGAGGGGCGCATGCATCTCTATCATGGAGCAACAAATTTCATGCAAAGCCTTCTAAAAGACGGCTAGTGGGCTTCCTCTCCACAGATAAAAACACATGGGGTTGGAGAGGGATGAGACGCAGACCATTCTAGTCACATATGCAAAACACTTATTCTTTTCGATGCTTTACAGCCGAGAAAGACTTACCTGACTTGGCTCAACAACAGCCACATTTCCTGCCCCCACTTTCCTCTTCATCCGAGCACTCATGGTGATTCCACCAGTGCCTCCACCCAACACAAGTACTTCGTAATAATCCTTGGCAGCACACCTGGCTGCTGTATGGAAGCCAAAGGAGCTCATCTTCTGCATTCCTGTTTTCAGCAGCCATACTCCAGAACAGAGACGGGAACAGGAGGACACTACTCCAGCTGCTGACATCTTTCAGTCAGTGGGAAGCTACAAGATAAGGCAAGGCACCAGTAATTGTTACAGAAGGTAGAATTTGTATTTACTTATATGCTTGGATGAGTCTTCCAGGCAAAAATTAGACCTTTGTTGCATCTAAACCACTAATTTGCTAGTGGACTCTAAACAGTTTGTGGAAGAAAAAAGAAAAAAACAAGTCAATCGTGGCCTCTGCCATGAAACTGAAATTTCACACAAGCAAATGAATTCTAACAAAACACAAGAACGTTTTCTTGTTATCGTGCCAAGAAAGCATATCTGATACTACAGCACAGGTGACACATGTGCCGTAACTCCAGCTGCAATATTACAATCCTGAAGAGGAGTGCCACAAAAAGGAACAAAAATTTGCTAGGTGTTGTAGTTCAGTGAAATACTGCAGAAGGTAGTTGTGTGAACACACTGAGTGCCATTCCACTCGCTGTAATGTGTCAGCCAAACACGCCATTACATTTGTATTTTAATGTTAGGATGTACCAGCATATGCACACATCAGACACAGACCTCCTTGCTGCCTCTTAGGCGTGCAAGCCCTTAGAGTAAGCACACCATATTCTGCAGCACTTTGAACAAGGGCACATGTATTCATCTTCTCTTGCAGGAGAAGTAGCAAGCCCTAAGCTTGACAGGAAAACAAAGTTCAGTGAAACAAGAGCTCACATCTTCCCAGATCTGGGATGTCTGAGTATACCCAAAATACTTAGTTCTCTATCCATGGTCACCTCTTAGCTTTTACATCAACAAATTAGCTAGAAACAAAGGTCAGAAACTCATACTTACCCTTGCTACAGCTGCACCCTGTCACCTCACAAGCAAGAACCAGAACCTTAAAGCATGATATCTTGAGAACTGTAGCACTGGATATGCAATTGCGTTATCCAGAACAGTCAAGGTTAACCACATTTCAATCCCTCTGTTACAGCAGGCAAGAGCTGTTCTTGTTCTAAATCCATTGTTGGCACATGCCGAATATCAGTTTTTAGGTTTTCAGTGATAAAACAGGTATAACCACCTTTTAATTCAGTTCCTTATTGCCACATTGCCAATAAAGAATGAGTAAGCATTACAACCTGTGAAAACCAACATGTGACAAGACTTTCCTGTGTTCTATATCTGCTCCCCTTTGTTTAATTCCTTGAGTCATCAGGCAGGAATTCCAGTTTTTCAGTTTAGAAGGGTAGAACTCATTTATGGTAGTTACAGACAGGAGTTTGAAAAATAAACTAGAAACCTCAAATATTTTAAAGTTTTCCAAGGTGAGCTTCAAAAATTCTCCACTAGACTAGATGTAGTTGAGCAATTCATTCTGCACCTTCGTGTGCTATTTTAACATCCCTCACGTCCACGTACCCCAAATTCTTTATGAAGTCCCATTATTAAACCCTACGGTACAATTAATTTAGGACCAAGAGGGAAAGTCTCAGAGGTGTTCACTGTAAAAACAGTTTTAACCATTTTGTTTTAACAGGAAGTTTCCAAGATGCAAACATCTTCCCCTCCCCATTCAAAATTAAAAAAACAGCTCTAGAATAAATTAGTTTCACTTTAGAAGGCTGTTTATCATCTATCTAGTACACACAGTTATTTAAAGATGTGGACAGACTGCCCAAGCAAGGAGAGGAAGCTGTTCTAGCCCTAGAAATAGATGTTACCTGATGGAGAGATGTCCTGCTTTCTTCGAGGCAGATTGTGAAGAGTAAGTTTTGCAACTTCCGTTTGTGAGCCCGTTTCAGGAGGGACACCCTGTTTCCGGAAGCTCACAAACGCAGGGTTTTGCTTCGGCTTTCGTTAAACACACAGAACAGGCACAGCGGCCTGCTGGCTGACAACACACAGCACGTCCACACCAAGAGACAGAGACTTCATTTTTGTAGAGCTAACTAAAGGCGTAATTATCCTCTCTGACCAAACAGATTTTGAAGTAAGCATGTTTGTAAGAATACACAAGACCAACCTTAACTAAACAGCAGTCTAATTGATGAGAATGCAGTGTCAGGTTGCTTCTAAATTGTTTCAGAGTATACAGAAACAATCAATCTGAAGTGCCATTTACAGACAGCTGTTTTAAAAAGAGCAGCAAAATCCTTCCTAGTAAACTCCCAAGTTAGACAGCAGTTGTACAACTGAGTCAGTCAACAACACATCAACCCTCTACTTCGGACACTGGAGATAAAGGAACAGGGGAATTACAAGACAAAAATGAAGGTAAAGGGGAAAATTTGTAGTGAGCCCACTGAACTGAGCTGAAATTTCAAGCTTTTACAAGACTGTTTTAAACACACAGCACATTTATCCACCAACCTTTAAACTTTGCACCACAAAACGTGATGGTTGGTATTAGCCTTAGACAGCATGAAATCACATTCCTACTGAAGATCCACATACAAGCCTCAGAGCACCGCCGAGAAAGGTAAAGCCTCCAATACATTCTCTGCCTTAGCCTGAGAGACAGTTCTGCTGTTTCAAACCAGTTCTCTCACCAGGAGAGGCAAGTCTGTTCTACAAATGCTTTCAGAACAGTGGTTTGTTACAGCGTCGGCAGCTTGTGTAACCTACTGCAGCACAACTCACCTAGCACCACATAAAAATCAGGGTGATGTGACTCACAATAAATCCACAAAAATGTCATTTCTACCAGGAGAATTAACATTTCAAAGCATTTTAGCTTCCTTTTTTTTTTTCCCCCCCAAACACACTCACCTTGAAGGTAGACAGTGACCGTCTCACCTCCATTCATATATCTCTTTTCCCTTTTACTCTAAGGCTATCTTTTTGGCATGCTTTTTAAAATAGTCTAATACTGAAAAAAATGCACTTAAAAAATTACAGCTAAAACTGGTCAGGAGAGTTCAGCATTATTTAGTGCTTGAATGCCATTAAGCGGGTTAAGGTAGTACAAACATAAAAAGAGTGACTTTTCAGGGTTTTTTTTTAAAAAATAGAAAACACTGTTTTCCAGAGGTAGTGGTTTATAGCCATTTAAGAGCCAAAGAAAACAAACCATAAGGATCTATCTTCATTAAGCTGTTCTTAAAAAACAAATTAATGGCCTTCCTACAAGCATGAGGGAGGAAATGGTTACCAACTTTTTTTTAAACTTTTTTTTGAAGAACCACCTTGCTGAAAATAGGTTTATTATTTTTGTGTATTTTAACCAATTCCAAACTCTATACAAGGAAACAGCAGATTCAACGGGTGTTCCTCAGTGGAACCCAAACCACAGCAGCTAAAATCCACCTAACTGCATTCACTATCCTTCTTCCTATAACCCACTATCCAGCCTAAAAACGAGCTCGAAGTGTAAAAGTTATCTTTGGCTACAGTTCTCCACGTATTAAGGCCACAAGTAAATCAAATTTACCTCTGTGCACTAAAGACATGAAGAAGTCAGAAACACAGCGCTGGCAAGTCACAAGTGGTTCGTTCCAAGCACTAAGCCACAACCTGCTCTCGCAGGTCTGATCTGACACGGGAGGCAGCTCATCACGATTCATTTTGCTGTGTTACCTACGCGGAGGAGGTGTCCCAGCGCAGGTACATCCTCAGACCCCACGGGCCGTTCTCCTGTCGGGTCTGTACATACACACGCGGTAAATAAGCCTCGAGAGACACAACTAGTGTGTAGAACAACGTTTAACTGAAGCAGGACACCGAGGACAACTACAGTCCCTCCCGCTCCGGGGTCTCTCTCCAGGCTGGCTGCTCCAACGGAGCCAGTGCGTGAGCAACGCACTGCAGAGAGCTGGAAGACACCAAGTTAGGGAAAGCCTCTACTAGCGAGAGTAAAGTTCGTTGCAACTGTTCTCTAAACAGCTGGCCACAGATTAACAGTTTAAACGCTCCACCCGTGCACAAACACCCGGCAGCGCCAGCACGGCAGGCACCAGCTTCGCGCCCGCCCTCAGGATCAGGTGCCGCCAGCGAAGCCGTTACCGGCCCCGCAG
>NW_020799112.1:18757198-18768342 GCF_003259725.1 Athene cunicularia
CGGGGCCCGGCCGGGCGGTGCCTTCGCGGCAGCCGGGGGTCGCGCAGCCCGGCCGCTCCCTTTCCGTTAGATCGCCGACCCCGCCTAAAGGTCCCAAACCCGCTGCCGACACTCCGAGAACCGAACGGATTTCAGCATCGCAGCAGCTTTGCCTACAGGCTTGTGTTAATCTTCTTCCTAAATGTCCTTCGGTCTTCAAACCAACTGCTCTTCCAGCCATCAGACTTAAGCCTGGAATCCCACCATGTTAAAAAAATACATGGAATATTAAAAGAAAAGCTAATTATTAGAGTCCTAAACTGAAACCGGATTGTAGCTCACTTGGGTGCATGGAGAAAGAGGATCCTTTCCATCGCACAAGCAGAGCAGGGCTGCTATCTCATTTCTGTTCAGCTCACTGCTGAGCCAAGCTTTAAGATGTTTTCCCCCAAATACTTTCTAGGGCCTTGTGATTTATGGCATGGTGACAGCATGAAGTAATAACAGCTGTTAATCCGCTAAACCTGGTTTGTCAAGCCAAAAAAAAAGGTCACGTGAAGATTAGTGCTGAGAGTAACACACACAGACAAAATCACTTCTGCCAGCTCATATGCATCAAGCAACCAACAGATCCAAAGCGCGTGTCAGGCCATTTCCTTCTAGGCTCAACCTTCTCCTCGTGGCACAAAGTTTCTGCACAGGTAAAACTGCTCAGCTGATACACAGCCAGTCTGTGGAAAGCTATAACGAATGGAGGAAAGGTGTTGAGGAGTTAAATGGGAAGATGCCACGAGGCTGCTTCACTGTCTGCATGAAACAGAAGGGAAGGAAGGAGGCATTCTGCAGGGTGCCCATCTGGAAAGGGGTACACGTGTCAGTCCCCTGGCGCATCCAGGCTCGCAGATTGCAATCACGTCCTGAGCTTCTGAACAAGAACAATTTCTCTGTCCCAGCTCCAGACTTGCCATTTGTTCAGCACAAGGGCACTGCCGCTCCTCATGGCCAGCCACTGGCAAACTGGCTAATACTCTTAGCTTGCTTGTGCCACTTGTCTGACGCTTTATGTTACTTTTGAGTTTCTATTGGTAGAAAAGAAGCTTCAGCTACTTTTCTCAAGTTACAGCTGAAGGCCAACAATCATAAAGTCCAGCCTGACAATTTACCTCTGTTCTCACAGACATTCCCTGCCAGGTACAGAGGTTGTTGGAGATGAGGCCACAGCACATAAGATCTGAATTAGAACGATTCATTTTGCCTACTTATAAACAGTGACTGTTCTCACAAATACACACAAACTAAGTCCAAGAAGCAGGTTTAGCCAAAAGATACTAATTTTGACAGGATACAAGTTACCCTTTCAGAGGATCTTCTCAGTATTTAGTAGTTCCATACCTGTATGTGAGGTTTCTGTAATGTTTTCTACAGCAACACCAGGCTGAAATGCGTAAACATAATAAAAGTAAGAAAGTCCAAAGTCAAAAGGCCTCCGAAACAAACTATTTTTTTCTGTCACTTGTACAAGACTTGGCACATGTAATACTAGTTCCACAGAAGATCTGCACAATGTTATTTTACACGAAAGCATTATCAAGTAAATAAATCCTCCCAACTGCCTTCCCTTTTCTCACTTCTGCGTGCATCTGAAAACAAAACCCTCATACATGTGCTTCTGTAACTCCAATCCTAAACTCAGACCCCTGCCAAATCTTGACCTAAACCCAGCTGCATATTTCGCTAGCACCAGTCTAGAAGTCCCACCTAGATCACTGACCATAGGTCACTTACTTCAGGCTGACCTAAACCAAAATTATGACCACTACACCAGCTGTAACCTAGTGACCACTGATACTTCAATATCTGAACTTGATCAGGTTACCTGTAAGCAGCAACCCTAAACCTTAAACTAGTGGTCATTTTCTATAGATAGAAAAATAGCAAAAGAATTACATTTGAATAAAAAACCCCCCACTTACTAGATCAATAATTAATAAATGACCTCTGACGACAGTGTGTTCCCATGTAGAGGCCAAGGCTCATTTTTCAAAGCTGCTGAACACCTACACTTTAATGGATTTTACTGGACAGAAAATGTACTGGGAGAAGACACAATCAGTAGCTTTAAAAATATGACATGGGGGTTAGACATCTTTGTTAATACAAGTGACTTTTCTAAAGAGAAAAAAAATGGTTTACAGTCACATGTTTTATAATAACCAAACTGCACATTTTTATAATTTTTAAGAGCTTCCTGACTTCCCATTCCCACCTGTCCTGGTACAGTCAGAGCACAGCCTTTTTTCCACATTTTTTGTTCTAAGAGGTTGATCCTCACTTATGTCCATGAGAAAAGAAAGTTGGGGTTTTTTAAAATTTTTAAAACATCTATTTTTAGGACTGTTAAATGTTAAAATATCTTCTTTATGCTCTCATGTGTATTTCCCCCCAGACTTCTCACAGAGATGGTCTGCAATTTTAATAACAAAATTACTTAAATGACTACCCTTAACTCAGAACACATAAACCAAACATGAAGAAACTGCTCACCTGTAGCCCAGAGCCCTCCTGCAGCTGCAGGGAGTGCTGCCTATCCCTCCCACAACAGCAAAGTCCAGGCAGGATGAGGGGGTGGACGCCGCTGTGCAAGGGCTGGGCACACGCTGCTGGGTACACACCTCCTCAGGGCCACCGGCACCCGGGGGGCTGCAGGAGCCATGGCTAACACTCACCAGGCAACTGGGCTCTCCTGGAAAGCCCAGAACGTGCACCTCCTGGCCTGTTAATTACACTGACACCCACCCCTGTCCCACAGGACAACATCTGCATGTCTGTCTAGGCTTAGACTGCGAGTTCTCCAGCATGGGGATGATTCTTCTGTGGAAAGTGCCTACCTGATGGTGAGCACAATCTCAAATGAATTCTAGTAGCACCGGGTGATGTAGAAGAAAAGCAGTAATTTCCTCACATCATCTTTGATACTTTTTCTTGGAGATACTCTTCTTCTGGCATACCTCTAAATCATAGCATCTGTAAGGCTAACAAAAAAGAAGCAGTAATACAAAGAAAAAAAAAAGTAGAAGCAGCAAAACCAAGTTAAGAAACACATTCTCATACATAGTTTGCCAACATGACTTCTACCCAGTTTTAAATACTGGAAAATTAGCCATTTCATTGGAGTGCTGAAGGGGTGAAACTTGGGTTTTAGGTAGTGGGGTAGCAAAGAGTTCTTGTTAACTGTATTATTACTTTGGCAGGCTGTATTGACATGGGAGGATATTACTCTTTACCTGAGTCCCAGGTGATAGAAGTCTTGCTCATCAAGGCAATAAACTATATTGCTAATTTACCGGTAGTGTTTTGGTGACCAGTGCACGCACAGATGGCCTTGTTTTCACAGCAGTGCCAGGATGCGTTTTCATTGCAACACGTGAAACAAAATCGATCAGCCTTATCTTTTGTCTTACATCTCAGTGTGACTGACAGTGCAAAATTAATTACTTCTGTAAATTACTGTCCTAGAGACTATTGTCTTTCCATGTGTACAACTTTTGGAATTATTCTTTATCAAGCTTGAAATGATTTGCTTCATTAAGTTGCAAGTTTTGCAAGAGCTGAATACATTTGTTGTGACTTTTCTGATTGCCAAGCAGGATGTTCTATTTCCTTTCTTAAGCACGATGGCTTGACATGGTGGAGGTACATGGATAGATAGGAGCAAACCCAAGAAGGAAATACTGAGTTAGCAGGTATGGCCAACAGCTGTGCTTTGAAGCTACACAACACTTCATGAACAACACTTAGATGAAGGACGGGAGTTAGTCATAACCTCACAGATCGTGGATGCCAACAGTTATGCCTGGAGGGAAAATAGTTAAAACCATTAACTTTATTATGTTAAAACCAGCAGCACTGATCTTCTCCTCAGTTTTAGTTAGATCACCTACATACAGAATTATTTAAGAAACACAAATCTGTGACCTAAGAGCTGGTATCACAAAGAGCTGGTGGTGCTGGTGGGAATGTGACTGGTTTTGGTGCCTGTTTTTCACAAATCACTTTGTCAAGGTCTGAGAAAGGTTAAGTACAACTGTATTTCAAGCTACTGGAAAGCAGTTATATTTGTGCCAAAACTCTCTGCTTCAACTTAAACTTACACTTTGATTTAAAAATAAATAAATGAATAATGAAATAATCTTTGCTACCTTTACATACAGTCTAAGAACCTTCATGCATACTGTTTTGCCTAGCATGAATAGCCATATTAGTATTTATGCTGCTATAATTTGTATTCTTACAAATTTACATCACGAAGTCCTGCAAAGTTTTTAGCAGTAATTCAGTTATATTCACACAATTTATCCAACAGAAATCAAATAACCAGATTTAACGAGGTTTAAAAAAAAAAAAAAAAAAAAAAAAAAAAAAAAAGACCACCGCAAGGTGAGGCATTACAACTTCAAGCTCAGAATGACAGCAAAGCAGCCAGCAGTGTTACAAAGCAAGCAGGAGGTGGCAGAACGTGTCTGCTGAAGCCTAATTCAGGGTAAATCGGCCAGAGAACTCTCTCAGCAGCTAGAATCCCAACAGAACAGCTACAGAAACAAACCTTTATTTATGCTATTACCACTTAGGTCACAGCACAGAGAATAAAACAAAATTAAATACTCTGTAGCCACTTTCCAAAAAGAAACAAATATTTACCTTATGACCATGGCAAAGCTATCACTATTAGTGAAAAAGCCAGATTTCTCTGGATTAAAATTTGGCTCACGTGAAGCTGAACAGCTATAGGTGTGGGGACCCAAATTAAACATCAAGGTTAACAATAGCAAAGATAAAAGCATGGGAAACCAAGATTCCTCAGTTACCAACAGTTAACTCCTAAATTTGAATCTTACAAAATAAAAATTCAAAGAATTACTGCACAGTTAATTATCTTCTGCTGTTATGATGATAAAAACAGGTGAGTAGACCAAGTATGAAACAGTATTAAAAGAAAGTGGTTTAAAGCTGTCATTTTATGTTTCTCAAAAAGATGAAGCTGGCTGCACCTCCTCATGTAGATGGAATAAAAAGTCAGTAAGAAAACATCTAACGCTACCAAATTTATCTACTTGGTAAGTAGTTTTTTATAAAATCAAGCAAGACTAAATGCATACAGTAATAGAATTGCTCACTCTAGCTGTGCATATTAATACAAGCATACAATTTTAGATGCCAGTATCATTAAATTAATCCAAAGCACCATTTACTTTTTATGCATTCAGTCACAAGAGGAGTATTTGGAAGAAAAACATCCTGTGGAGATAAATTATTTAAGTCAAAACTACAATTAATTAAGAGCTCATTAATAAAAGAAAGTTATGTAAACTGACCAAACTTCCCCCTATGTATGTTATTTTTTCCCCCCCTTTGTTACAGATAGATCATTTAGGAAAATTAGTTCCTTATTGGTACAAAACCCAGCTTTTACCACAATTTTATCAAGTTATCAATTACATTTTTACATCTCTGTGATTCCTCAGGAAAGAAACCACTGCAAGCTTTTATTCCTTTGATCAGAAATTATTCCAAAGAAACACTGAAGTATGCAATTGTAAAAGCATCGATTTCTACCCTTAGAATTCTGTAGTTTCAATAAAAGTAGTCATGATTTTTGAAACAAAAACTCCCCACAAAACCCCACAGATCTTGACAAAAAGAAACCACAACTTGAAACACTAAACTGGATTCTAGATGAGGGAACACAAATCAAGGAGCACCGCAGGAATTTAATCCTGATCTGGATACCGAGGCATTTACTTTCATGTTATTATACTTTAATAAGAACTGTTTAAATTCCCAGAAACAAATTTTGGAATTACATTACAAAATAAAATATTTAAACAATATTTAGTTATGTACATTCTGCTCCAAATATGGACTGTGGAAATTCTTTACATTTCTCTTAGAAATACATACAAACCACAGCACAGGTCAACAATCCACTGGCAAGTAACTGATACAAGTCAATTTAAAGGAAAAATACCTGTGGAAAGTTTTAATCTATTACTGCTTCAGTACCGGTATTTCAGTGTCTCTTCAGACTGTAAGTAGTTTGTTTTCCTTCCAAGTTTACTTTGCGTGCTGGGTGATTACTCGTCAGAGTATGTCTTTCACAGAAAAAGATGACAAATATTAAGGACAGGAAATTAGTTCAGAAAATTACCCTACAGAGGAGTCCAGGCAGGTATATACTGTGTAAACCATCTAAAACAGAAGAAAAAATTGACTCCAATACCTTTCCATACATATTTTATGGAAAACTTTACAGAGCTTACCCTTTATCTCACTTCAAAACACACCACTTTCATTACTACTTTAAAAATAACAGATACAAAATAACTAGTTTGTTAGACCAAGAACAAACAGTTTAAAGCTCTTTTACAAGTCTAGACAACACGTACATTCATTTGAATGAGAGTTCACACCAAGTGCTGCAAGAATTAGTAATTACATTCAGAGAAATGGATATCAACCTCCATTCCACATTTACCATCATATACACTAACACTCATCAGTTTGGCTGAGGACAGCATAACAGAAATTCTTTTACGTAGCCCTGAAGTGCAAATGAATAATTTATTAAGGAAAAAAATTAAATGCAGTAGTTTTTCCTACAGGTAACTGAATTTCACATGAAGTAGAAATCGTTTAGTTTTGGTTGTGTTTTATTTTGTCACACAAAATGAAAAAACGACAACTTCTAATCCCACAGAAATCTGCTTAGACCACACAGTCTTCCTGTCGAGTCATGACAGAAGCAACAGTTCCCTGGTTCAATTCAAATGTTTGTGGAAGCACAGACTCATTAATCTTTGCATTGTGCACACATCAGTTTTGAGAATTTTTAGTGTTCTGCTTCCCCCTGCAACAATTCAGCCAGGAACTTAATCAGAAGTTAGTTTAAAGCTGTTCTTAAGTACTTGATGACAAAAAAAAGTAAGACCACTGCAATAAAGTGAACTTTCAGGCAAATACAATGGAAGTTTCTTCAATTCATTGGAGACAGACCAAATTAAAGCTGCACAAAAAGTCAGTATTTATGAACCAGGGCATCAAAAAAAGATCCCAACTGCCTGAATCAAAGGGGTTTCAGTTAAATAGGTGGCCACTGAAGTCTGATGATGAGGACTGAACTTTAACTAGTATTCTGTATTTTGTCTAAAAACCATGTATGCCAGTCACCAAATATCTCTCAGAAATCTAAACACCTGAACAGACAAAAAATGGATAGGTATTTAAAACTGTGATGCCTAAGATCTCCTATACACCAAAAAAAATACCCACCTTACATTATAACAACATCAAACTGCATAGCATTACTAAAGAAGGCAACTTGAATGGCTGAAATTAAAAAATTTGAATGTTACCAATCCTATTATTACCATTCTGGAATTTATAGTATCATGGACTGTTGCTAGTAACAGCTATAACCCAGTTTAAGCAAAGTCTGCCTTAATTCCAGAGAATGCAGAAATGATTTAATTCAGACAAGTTGTTGCATGCTCTGCTTTCATGTCCTCCTAGCAGGTTTTGCTGTTAACTGCTTCTCTCTTTCGAGTTCCTTCTCACGTTGCTGTTCTCGTTCTAATTCTTCTTTCTGCCTCTTTTGTTGCAGTTTAAGTGCTCTTTTCTAAACAGAAAAGACCAGAAAATAATTGTAAGTTTCATAGCTGTATTTAAGTTGGAGGTACAAACAAAATCCCCCCCCATTCTCTTAACAGTATCTTCTCCAGGCCACACTGCTTATGACTGAATGTTGCATAAACCGATTGTTTTTTCTTCCTCCCTCCCACTTCCATCTTGCTGTTAAGAAGCAGCAAGTCTGTGATCTACACAGAGAAAATAGACTAGACTCCCTTCAGTCTCACTAAGAGTCATCCTTCATGGATACCACGCAAGGTGCATACTGTGCAATGTGCTGCCTCCAAGAAAAAAATCCTTTTGTTCAACATACTCAAGGACTAATCTTGCCAGAACGTAACCAGAGACTGCCTATATAGCATGAAGTCAGTGAACTTATGCCACTGTTAATATTACATGAAATAGAAGGAGAAATTCTTACATTTGTGACAATCTAGTTTTCATTTTAAAGGCACAGAAACTGAAACAACAGAGAACTAGTTGGAATGGAGTGGAATAAGTGACAGAACAAAGCATAATTCTTACACCACCTAAACATAATGACAACAGAGACTTACTAGTAGTTCAGGTGCGTAAGTTGCTTGAGTACACCTAAGAATAAGTAAAAGTTTAAAAACATACATGACTTGGCACTGCTGAAACCATCCATTTAAGATAAGGATTGAAAATTGTATTTTAAATCAGAACTTTCAGCATGTATCTAACATAGAAACTGAAAGTCAACAATACATAAATATTTATGTTGGAAAGTAAAAATATTTATCCCACTCACTTTTAACTTTGATGTCTTCTCATGGAGCATCATCATTTCATTTCTAATATTCACTAACTTGTTGTGATAGTGTTTAGCTTCTGAAAACTTGAAAAACACAACTGTTAAAGAAGTGACTGTCAAGTTGGAATAGTTGTTCTATAAAGCCACACACCAAAACAGCAATCAAAAACATAGTGATTACCAGAACAGCTTGATAATGGATTAAACACGTTCAAGTTTACATATAAAGTTCACATACTGCATGTATTAATACAGAAAACTTCCATACGTCAACAAGTACACCCAGTAATCTACTGAACGAAGATTCACTAAACAGATGAAAAATATTACCATTTTATGCACTGTATATCAGTGTTTCACACACCCTTCCTACTAGTCTGGAGAGGTTCAGAGAGCTCACTTTGGAGCCTCAGACCAATGGCATCCCTTCACTTTGGCTACTGGTTCTTAACAACTAGGCTTACTACCACTAGCTGACTGAGCTGCTCTTCTTCCCAGTGCCCTTCTGATCTAAAGGAAATACACTGGTTCCACACCCTCTCCAGCAATAATTTGTCCTGAATATCTGAACTGGTTGGTTCTGTTCCTGTAGGGCATTAAGAACAAGGAAAATACACAGGTTGATACTAATGCTTCAGCAAGAAAATCTATGCTAATAGAGATTTAAGAAAGCATTAATAATACTTACCAAAGCATCGATATCAAGAATGGAGTTACACTCCTTGAATTTTGAAATTTCTTGTTCTAATGTTTCTAGTAATACCACTTGGTTCTGTCTGAAACAAAAATGATGCATAAAATCAAAGTAAAGTAGCATATGTGCTTTTTAACCAGCCCTTTAAATAAATATTACTTTTGATCATAACAATATAAATACATGCTTCCCTATATCAGATTCCTCTTATGCATTGCTAGGTGATTTCAATAAAGACACGAGTAAATGGATATAGAGAAATCCCAGCTGACTACACACAAACTCAGCTGCCATCATAGAGCATGGGTATCCAGGATAAATATCCAAAACCCCAAACAGGCACTCTGCAGGCTGAATGAAGGAAAAAACAATTAGCTTTTGACTTCGTACTCGAGTGCCTCTGCATCATGGCGTGGGACTAAATTATTTCTGTATAGAACTTGCGTGGATCCTCGGTGCTTATTAAGGATTCTCCATCCCACACAAATCAGCTAAAGTCTTTCCAGACACAGGCTGTCCTTGGCAGCAGCATTAACCACACCATGCATCCTGAAACCCAAACCAATGTACCCTGCCAAACCCGAGATGGATCTGTGTAAAGCCTTTCCAGTACCTCTGCATCCATGGGAGACCCAGCCTGCGTTTGAAATAAACTATTCTCAGCTATCAGTGAGAAGCCAATGTACAAAGAATCCTTATCTGGTTAGCTCCTTAATTATATTTTCCAAGTGTATCTTTTGCAACACAGTTTAGAGACTGGACAACAAACAATATACCGCACTACAAGCTGCCCTGAATATGAATTGCATCTCTGCAAGCAAAAAATTCAGCTTTTGGCAGACTTTCCACTAGAGAAGTGAACAAGTATTTAAGAAACCTACATGTCTTCTGCTATACCCGGCTTTGGGGATTTTAGTGTTCTAGCATTATACATTCTGCAAAGTTCTGATAGGCTACGCTGCAGCTTATACACCCCCCAATACTCCTGCAAATCACTTAACTTGTCGGGATGCTATAGTCAGAACACAGAAATGCTGCAGTAAACTATATTCTAGTTAAGGGTAGCTAGAACGTTATACTGAAAAAAAGCAGCAAATAAGATATGCACATGTGAGAAGTTGGTTTTAAAAACTTGCTTACGTAAGTTCCTGCAGTGCTGATTTTGATCGCTGAAGATCAGGCAGATAATGAGAAATCAATCCTTCAGTTAGCTGCTCCACAGCTTTCTCATCTATTAAAGGCAGATCTTCTACTACTCCTTCATCTGGAGATGCAACACCAGGACCTACACCAAAGAACAGCAAGCTTGAATGTGACAGGTCAGCACACACTTCAAGTTTCACCTTGAGCAACTATATTTTCCTGTTTAAAAATTAAAACCATTTCAACAATGAGATGATAATTCTTTGCACTTCATCAACTAAACTGAGCTTCCTTTTTCCTTCCCCTCTTTGTCCCTCCTTTATTCCCACTCCTATGTTATGGGCTTCCCGGTGAACAGTTTTATCTGAACACCAGCAGACCAGAAAAAAAGAAAAGAGTACTCCAAAACCACTAAAAAATTTCCAACTACTCTAGTCTACTGGGGAAAAAAACAGGCAATATCAATTGTTTTGGCTATACATCAAGAATACATTAACACACCCCCACCCTTTGCTTTTAAAGTTGGAGAATAAGCCTGGCCCTACCAAATAAAAGTCTTAGTCTGTCACTCAAAACATACGAAGACCTCATTGTAGCACCACACGCTGAACGCCAAAAGTTTCCAAGAGTTAGGTAACAGTTACTGTAAGTTTCGTACGGGCAAGCTACGACTTAATTATTGTGGGCAGAGCTCTTGGAAGACAAAACCCTTGGATCTCTAGGCAACACCGCACGGGAGAAAACAACGACAGGGACTTGGGGTTCGTCTCCGAGTGGACCCAGCCGCCAGACCTTCGACCACCCGCCCCGGGGGCCGGCGGCGGAGCCAAAGCCCAGTCCCACGGCGGCCTGCCCCGCTCCCCGCGGGCC
>NW_020799112.1:18768392-18772480 GCF_003259725.1 Athene cunicularia
CCCCGCAGCGCCCTGCTGGGACCCCGGGCTGCTCCAGCGGCTGGGGCGGGTGCGAGGTCGGAGTCCCCGCAGGACGGTGCAGCGGCCGGGTGTCACGGCGCGGGGAAGGCGCCGAAGGGGCGAGCGGGGAGCTGCGGTGTTCGGCTCTCCGCAGGGGCCGTCCCCTACCTGCCTTGGTGCGGTGGGCCCGGCGGAGCGGGAGGGGAAGGTGGCCGGGAGCTCTTGGTTCGGCAGTGGCGAACAGACGGGCAGAAGGACGCACAGACAATTCAGCGTGCTCCGTTTCCAAGGGAAAAATCAGCTAAAATCAATGGTCTTTCTTAGGGACACACTTTCTCCTGTATTGAATAAATCTGTATGCTATTCTTCAGAAACCATGCAGATTATTCACCACTTTTACCTTTTATTCCTTCGGAAATGAAATTGAGAGCTACTTTTTGTGTATGCATCTGTCTCTGCATCTCCCCCAACGGTCTGTAAGAATAATAATACCTTGCAAGTATATAATTTCTAAAATTTTTTAATGAAAAAACACTTATACGTGGAATGGTACGATTATTTTTTTTTCTCTTATTTATGAAGGTTTTTTTAAGGAAAGGCAGGCACTACCATGGAAAGAAACCAATGAAGCAACCACTCAAAGTGTTTGAAAGTAGCACTTCCATAAAATCCCAAATCTTAAAGATTAAATTCAGGTAGTCCCACTAATGCTTTTTAGATAGACTGAGGCAAAAAATGGACTTTTGAGACAATCTGTCATCCTTAAAATCGACGTTTTTAATAACAAGATTGTTGCAAAATGTATTTTTCTTCATATGTGTATTCTAGTTAACTGCGAACCACAATTGTGTCAGTATTCTGTCATCAGATTAGAAATTTACCTGTTTTTCTGCTTTTGCTTTAGAAAATAAGCATCAAAGGCCTTGTCCAAAGCTGGACTGCAACAACAGGAACTTGTCAATTAAACAGACTCAAATCAAACTCGCAATTACAATTGGTTAGCAATTTTACTTAAAGTTTCCTTCAGTGGGAAAAAATATGAAACTTCTTGTTTGAAAGTTTCACTGGGAAAGACTTCTCAGCTTCCAGATGGAATTTCTAGTAAGAACAAGTGAGGTAATCACTCTGAACTAGTCTCTCTTGAGGTGTGGGAGTTTCAGATTTGAGCTCCTGCTTTGCCTGTTCCAGGCCCTCCCACATCTTGCAGAAATAGGCTAAGGATTGGAATATAAATTGGTATCTCTTTTTCTAGACAAGTTAAAATTTAACTATTTATCAACCTAAATGCTCCAAAAGAGATTGATAGAAAGCCTCTCTTGTTCCTTTTCCTCTACAAAGTGTCCTCTGTTTCACAGTAACTAATTCCCAAGTGAATTATCCTGTGCAAGATTAGGTAAGGTTTTATTCTAACAGAAAAAGATGTTTGAAAAGGGACTTAAGTGAATCGTATAATAAGGAACATAAACATTTGGTTAAATTAACAAAAAGCAGAGTTACCTCCTGGTCTAAATATTTAATTTAAAGGAGTTGTGCAAAATTAGTACTAACATTAGCATTGTTATCTAAAAATCAGATAGCATGCAAACAACTCCATAACCCATAGAGCCATACAATGAAACAGCTTTAATTAATCAGAATGAAAATCATGCCGATGACCTCTCTCTCTAACTAGCTGAGTTGGATTTATAGTCTCTACACAGCAACAGAACTACCCAAAGGAGAATGAAGACCCAGACTCTGGAGCTGATGGCTCTTCTACACATCCAAGGGCAGCAGTGTTTGTGAGTCTGTGCTTAATATCCTTGTACGCTTCCTTTCTTTGTCCCCTGTTCTACAGTCCTCCGCTGTATTCCTGCACCTATGTACAACTCCTAATCCTACGGCAATTCAGCACTTCCTATCTGCAAGATGCTTGTCAGAAGTTTCTAGACAACTTTCTGGTCTTCTTGCTGAGGTGTTGCACTCCCAGCAAAGTTGCAGGCGCATAGGCCGGAAAGTTGTTAAACTTCAAACTCCTGGCAAGGCACACGCCTGTGTATGTGACACTATAACAGCGAATAATCATGTTTTCTTTCCATTTTATATTGTGGCAGCTGTGTTCAGAAACTTTGAATGCAACACTGTCACCTATATTCTGGATTTTATTGTAACTGATAGTACATATATAGTACCCCTCTCCCCAATCTGAGTAAAAATTGAGTAAATGAGCTTGAACTGTATCACAAATAATATGTTTTAAACCATTGGCTCTGAAAGTTCTGTATGACTTCAGGGATGACTGTGAAAAGGAAATATTTCACATTAATAGGTAACCTAAATACTTTTTGTCCTTATTAAGTAAAGAAGGCTACAGAGAGAGTACAGTCTTGGCTGTCATAATAGAGAAATGGAGTGTAACTGGCTCTGTTCAGTAGTTCATCTCGACAATGTATGACTTGGTTCTTGACTTGACAACACTTCAGAAAAACCTGGTCTTAGTTACTCAGTAAAAGGCAAACCTTGGTTCACTGCTTTAGGGTGTTAAGTCCCCCAGAATTACTAACCTTCCTCAATACTAGAAGTTTCTGTTCCTGTAGAAGGGGCAACAGAATGGAGCATGAGCCTATTCCTCAGTCCCCCAGTGCAAAGCCCAACAATGTAAGACAGTTTTACGATCAGTTGTTTTGGTGGCTCATTCCTGGCTAGTCATTCATGCGTGTGTGTCCTTGCTCACTTGTGCTGGTACAGGTGGTGAAACTGTTGAAACACAGAGTGAGTTAAATCACATAGAGAGGAGAAAAAAACCACTAAGAACGGCTGAACTGAAACACAGCTGGGAGCACTTCCCTAGGCAGCAAGGCTGGCTTAACAGGTTCCCAGCCTCCACTGCTCATTCTGATGCCCACGCTGTTCCTGTTCGCTGCCCCCTCAGTTGGCATATGGATGTTTATGCAAGCTGTGATCACGAAAGCAGTCTCAGTTACACCTACAAATATATCCCAGCCCCCTCCAATATGTATTTTTTAATTCTGACCCATTTCAGGGACCCGGTTTGTGGTCTGTCCTCAAAACAATTGTGCTTGTAAACCTTTTGGGGAAATTATGGGGTGGGTGAGAGGGCCAGGGCCAGGAATGTCACCTCTTCAGCCACCTGGGGAAGAATAATTTGAGATTACTTACTCAGGAAACAGCCGCGTTGTAAAGTGGCAAGGGAGTTTAGACAAAGAGTGATACAGTTTATTTTTGGACATCATCACGGGAACAACAATAAGCAATCTTCACCCAAGGCCAGTGTACCACGCACAGCTCCTGCAGGGTCAGTTCCAAGAAGGGGCTCGTTCCACCTCCCGTGGTGCCGCCCCATGTGTGCCAGAATCTGCTATCAGCTCTTGACCAGAAAGGGAGTGCCTTTCTCCAAAACCTTCCAGTTCTATATACCTCTCCAGTCTTTATTTGGTAATTTCCTTCAAGCATGTCAAAAAACAGGATATGTACTTTCCCTCAGGCAGGCGTATTTTTCCAGAAACAATTCTGAGTTGGGGAACTGACTGATGCAGTAGCAAAATTTGGCCACGGGTACAAACTGGCCCTGTGTAGTCTGGAAATTAGAAGAAAGTTGCTGGTACTAGACGAGCGAGGAGGGCAAATAACCTCTCGACAGAATAGAGGAAAAAAAAATCTAATTACTTTTAAGTTAGAGCACGGTTATGAAAGGAATTATACAACAGCAGGGCCTCTGAGGTTTGTTTCTCCCCACATCCTTTAAGGAATGTTCAGAAAGGCGCATGTGACTGCCCACAACAGCACACTGTCCTAACGGGAGTTACTGGAAGCGGCGTAAAGAACCGTGCCGGTGGCTGGCCGAGAAGGCAAAAAAGCTACACAGTGCAGACTTGTGACTTTGAAAATTTGAAGCCAAAGCACAGAACGATGCAATTCAGGCTTCCAGCGTACAGGGAGACGGCTGCTCGTCTACCAACAGACCGTGTTTGGGGGTGAGGGCTTTTCCAGTGACACCCCGCGTGGCATTCATCCTCCGCACGCAAACGCCCGTAGGACGGGCACAGCCCGCCGGGCCGCCGCGAGTGCTGCGCGGCCGGGCGCTGCTG
>NW_020799112.1:18772530-18805139 GCF_003259725.1 Athene cunicularia
GACAGGGCTGCAGCAGCCGGCGGGAGCGCTCCAAGCAGAGGAAGGTGAAGAAGCGGCTGACCCTCGCCGCCCTCCTCTACCTCCTCTTCATGACGGGGGAGCTCATAGGTGAGTCGGGGGCTTTTTGTGCCGTCCCTGCGGCCCGGGTGCCGCCCGGCCTCTTGGCCTGCGCCGGCCTCGGTTTTAAACATCTACCGAGAGAAACCGTCTGTCAGTTAGAGAGATTAGCTGCAAGTTCAGAGGGTGGGTAGGAGCGAAGTCCACCTGTATTTTCCGTGCAAGAAAAGAAGGAGGAATTTGCAACTTCCCTTACCTGAATCCCTCCAGTCCCCCCAGAGGGCATAAAACGTGCGGGTTTTTGTACGGCTGATGGCTTTTTGTTTTTCCTTGTGTCTCTTACAAGTTTATAAGATGTTTTTAGCAAGGGAGAAGCAGCTTTTTGCTACAGACACGAATAAAAGAAAATGAACAATTTCATCCTCGGTATTTTTTATTTACTGCCGTAAAATCTTGCTGTGTTTGCAAGAAGAGCAGGGAAACAGTTTCTAAGTGTGACAGTTACCATAATAATGAATATTGGGACGGATTTGGCCTTACTCACCAGACACAGCAACACACTCTTACTTACAACTGACAAGACAAATCCGGAGCTATCAGTAACAATCCAGTGAAGAAGCCACTCTCTTGACAACTTCCCGATGTCCTGCTGTGCTCTGGACTAGCATGCTGCTCCAGCCAGACATGAGCGTGTTTGCTCGTGTGGGCAAAGTCAATTAAAATAATAGGTATTTTAACACTTCCCATTGCAACACATAAGAACACCGAATAGTTTGATTAGGTTCTTGGTGTTGTTTGTTTGTTAGGACTTGGCAGAAGTATGGTGGGCTTTTACCTGGAAATGTGATCCTGTATAAGCATCTGATTGTTGTTGGTCAGAGGAATGAGCGTGGTGCTCGAGTTCAGCTTTTGTTGCTCCCTCCTAAAGGCTGTTATCATTTGCTGTTTGCTGAAGAGAACCTGCGCTTTATAGAGCAGTCTGTACAAAGCAACTGCTTTATTTCATAGGCTATAGCCGCATAGGTTTGAAATAAAATTAAATTTGAAGGTCCCCTAGATGCATAGATTAATAAGTGTTATGCTTTTGCCATTATCTAATCATTTTTACAAAGGACAGTATTTATCTTTTAATCCCTGTTTGCTTATCGATATCGGCGTCCTGTTACCATCTGTCTTTTGGATACGTCCATGCCATTCAGTGCAAGTGTCTACTTGGTGCTGCTCAGCCTCCTGAAGAATAAACTCTCATCCACTTTCCCCCGATTTGAAGCAGTGGGGAGCATTACACAGCGCCAGTACAGTGATGGGTATGTTGAGCCAGGTCTCTCTAACACCTATAACAATTAGTTGCTTTTAAATTGCTTTAATTTTACCATGCAAGTCTAAATCAGAGCTAATCAGATGAATTGTTTGCCATAATTCACCAGACAAAAAAACCAAAAAAAGTCATCATAACTTTCTGGAAGTAAAGGACAGAGATACCTCAGGTATAGTAACATGGGACCTACATCCTCCTCCTCCCCCCTGCCAGCTGAGTCATTAATGACTGAAGATCTGACATTTGCTTGTGTGAAGTGAGCTTGTGCTTTTGGATCACCTGCCCTAGGACAGTTGTGAATTGTATCTTTAAGACAGAAACTTCCACAAGATGGGTAGGGAGCAAAATCACTGATTGAGTATAAATAATACAGTTTGTCCCCGATATGTAGAAGAAATCCCTAGGAGAAATGGTCTGTTTTTTTGAGAGAGACCACAATACTGACTATCTGCACCAGTTTTATTTGTGGCCTTATTTCAGGAACGTGGGTTCATAGACTAAAAGTGGTTTTGTCCTTCGACATCTCTCAGTGTGTGGTTAGTCATTAATAATACTGCCACAATACATCAGTTTATTATGGATAAGACACTTCACATCAAACCTGTTGCAGGGATCTGGTTGAATGCCTCCATTTGCCCCCAGCTCCCATTTTTTTTTCTCTGGCTGAGATTTTGGTTCAGCATAAACTCAGGTAAATTTGATAAGCAACATAGTGTTTTATCTCAGATGTTGACATCCTTTAATATGAGAGTGATTTTATTTGATTGTATTAATATCCAAGTTCTGATAGATGCTGAATTTAGTTCATCTGAAGGGCCCCTACTGAATAATATATTTGGGCTGTTGATGCTGCTTGATGCTGAAGGCACTATGAGGCACCTGTTAAGGCCTTCAGATCCGATTCATGCTACCGTAGACCTCTTCACATCTGGTGCAGGGAGAGCTCTAGAAATAATAGGTGTTGAGAGTAAAAATACTCTCTCATCACTCTCACATCATCTGTTTTGCCATTACAGCGAGGACTTCTGCAGGCTCAGCTCAGGGTGCCGGATTTTTCTGTACAAAGCGATGGTGCTGTCGCGTGGGCTCATCCTCCTCAGGTTTATGTGTGTTGTTACCAGCCTTATTTCATTATTTGGGCACTGGGGCAGACAGCACTAAGGGCCAGATCCATAAAATATTCAGGCGTCCCACTTCCACAGAGCATAAATAGAGGATTTGGGTATTTCGGTGCTTTTGTGGATCTTGCTTGGGTGTTCCTGTACTTTTGTGGATCTTGACCAGAACAACTTGTCATAGAGCAAGTAAGCAGCAGCAGCAGAACAAGTAATTAAAGGTGAAGCCCTCAAATCCTGGGTCAGTGCCCTACATGTTTATTTCATTCCAGCCTTTCATTGTGTTCTGTCGGGTTGGTTTCAAGTTTTGGAACTTTTTGAATTGATCTATAGCTCAGGTATTTGGGAAACTTTGATCATATAGGATATTTTAACTTGACTTCTTTCTGTGATACTTCAATTTGAGTTTCTGAGAAAAAGGCAAAGACCCTATCAGACAATTAATTTGTGCGGTAAAAATCTTTCTGCTGCCTGTTACCGATGTCAAGATGAAGGAAATCTTGTTTCAGCAGCTTTTTTGGTGAAATCTTGATTGGCATATTTTTTCCAAAGTATAGACAAGCTCATTACTCCAGCCCACCACAGTGGTTGTTGTTTAATTTGATGAACAGTCATTGTGAAAATCAGATAATTTACACTTTGGGGGAACCATTTTGCATCAAGAAATGAAAAACATATTGTAAGTCCTAGTTAGCTTTTCTGACAGGATTTTGATGTTTTCAGCTATGTTTAGAGACTTCTAATTGATCATCCATGAGGAGGACTGCTGTCCTTCACGGGTCACTGAAAACAGTGGTGAGCCATCAAGCTGTCTATTTGTAAAGGTTAGAGATGTCTTTTTTTTTTCCCAAGTTGCCAATGGTGTTTTAAGAGCCCTTTAACCGAGTAATGAACCAATACATTTGGAAACAGAGAACCTTTGCTTTCAGAGTGTCATAAATCTCAATTATGTTTTCTTAATCCACATGCTGCATTACGATTAGCTTCAGTACCTGAATTCATTCTTTATAATTTTATTTTTAAAGTCTTTAAAAGTGAGAGGCTAGCTGAAATAGAACTGACTCATCTTGGACTGAAGGGATTCTCAAAATTAATACATGTGTGTTAACAAACATACTTTAAATGATCATACCTGTAAAGTACGGAATCGAATGTTCTTAGATATGAATTATTGTTTCTTCTGTGTTGACTCTAAAAGAGGCTGAGTTGCAGATTTCTAAGTCATAGTTTTAAAATAATTATGGGATGACACAAATTAATTCAGAAAGTAAAGACACAACTAATTTTACTCAAAAAGCTACTGAATTGCTAAATCTTAAAACCTCATTATTTTTGAGTTGTGATGGCCTTTGGAAAATTTCAACCTCAGAAGAATTTGACTTAAAAACCTATGAATAACTGAAGAAGTGGGGATGGAGGAAAGGAACTGGCTGAGATGTGGTGTATTTGGTCCCCACAGTACAGGCCATGCTGCTTGTGTTTGGCTGGGGAGGAGAGCGCAGCTCTGTCTGCAGGTGTGTATGTACCAATACCCACAGCCATACACCCCCCTCCCTTTTATGACTGACCTTGAAAGCAATCAGCCAGTTGTGAATTTCCCTTTGCTATCTCCTCATGGTCAGCCTCTTCACTTTTAACTGTATATGAAGATACTTTTACGTGAAATGTTAGTTGGAGCCTCGAGCCTGCCAAATGGCACTCCAGGTGCATGCTTTGCTCAGTAGAATTTACAGGCTGAATGGCAATCTCAAGGTAAAAAGAGAAGCTAAATAATAGCTGAGCTGACACCGAAGATGTGATCTTTTCTGAGAAAATGGGCTTACCTTCATGCGTATGAAAGACAACACAGCCTGTCCTTGATTCCACTTTGGATAAGAGATGCTTAAGAGAGAGGCGGTTGTTTAAATTGCTCACCCATCCAATAGTAGCATTAGCAGTTGAATTGGAACAGAGATACTGACCTTTGATCTGAGGTTATTTGTCTCAATGCAGTTCATAATTACGGGAAAAAAATATGGTAATAAATAACAAGGAAAAACTGTGCAAGAGAAAGTCATTATCTGCAGCATATATTGACAGAACTTATACACCCCTGCCAGGTCAGGGAATAGTGAAGGTTAAAAGATAATGTAATAAAAATAAAAAGGGGGCAGGGCAGATTTCCTTGCCATTGAGTCATTGGATTTCCGTCCCTGTTCTGTAATGTCAAAATATTTAACAGATGTACTTTAGTAAAAGGAGCAGCTGATTAAACGCATATTCAATAATATATAGAGAACACAACAAAACTATTTTGGGCCTGATCTTGCAAACGTTATGATGCAAGTAGTCTCTCTGAGAATAACAGGAGTGAATCCTTTCCATGTTACTCTTAATAGAAAGCGCACTTCACTGCACTTCTGACTATGGTAGCTTTAAATTATAGCATGACATTTTGATTGTAATGGCAAAAAAACCTGTTTAGTGACTATGAGAAGGGCTCTCATGCACTTAATGCGCTGTTCTGGAAAAAAACCAACCAAACTGTAAGCTGTGCCAAGAGGGTATTATCTAGAATCATTAATGTCACAAATCCTGACTTTTCCAACTTTGTTTTCAGGTGGATATGTTGCTAACAGTCTAGCAATTATGACAGATGCACTTCATATGTTAACTGACCTTAGCGGTATTATTTTGACCCTGCTTGCTCTCTGGCTGTCTGCAAAATCTCCCACAAAGAGGTTCACTTTTGGATTTCATCGCTTAGGTATGTAGATACCAGCTTTTGCTATTATCAGAGTATTTTAAGCAACAACTGTAAAGATCACCTAATTCTAGAATAGGTAACTAGAAAGAAAGTAGCAGCATAATTAGAAGTTGCTTTATGTTAACACCCTGACTCTAATGTCCTTTCACTGGCCATCTACTACCTAGGTTGCATTGTCACAAGGGAACATATAATAATAATAATAAAAAAAAAAAAAAATTAAATGTTAGATCTCAGCCAAAAGTGAAGTTTGAGGCAGAGTTTCACCCACTGGGAGCAGGATGAGTCTCTCCATCTCTGTGGATCTAGGACTTAGTGGATTCAGGGTTAAATTCTGAATGCTGGATTCATCTTCCATCTTAAACATGAAGGTTGGGGTATTGGATACACTATGACGTTGTAAGTATGACTTCCTACAAATGAACCATGGCATAAAAAGTTTTAAAAGGGTTCAGAGGATGGAAGCCGTCCCCCAGCAAGGACAAGGGTGGATATGTGTTTCACAGCCCATCCCTTAGTTACTGGGCTGTTGCGTTAGGCCAGGCCCCTGTGCACCTTTGTGCTTTGGAATTGAGGCTGTTGGGCAAAAGAGGGACCCGCTCACTGCTGTACCATGTTACTGCTCGTGTGACACCCTGAGGAGCTTGTTGGTGCAGGAGCTGTACATGTCAGTCAGTTGTTCACGACAGATTGTTGCCACTGCCCAGGATTTATGAAGTCCCATTGACTTCAGTAGAATTATGACACTGGAAAGAGGTCCTATTCAGTGTGAAAAGCGACATCTTAATCCATAACAAAAAAGTTCTGCAGAGCGTATCAGAGACCTCTGCCCTGCCAAGAAGCTGCATAAATCAGTATTCCTCTTGCACTCCCCAAACTGCAGTAACCAGAGGTCAAAATGTCCCATGGTTTGCAATACAGTAAGTTACTTAACCTCTGCCCGTTTTAGGTGTCTGTAAGAAGAATAAACAGTATTATGCACTAAGCCTTGGAAAGGCGTTTTCAGGATTCATTGCTTCATGTTTGGAAATGTAACGATGATAAAGGGTGTTTTCATGTGGTTGCTAACTGGATATAATAACTCATAATACACAGCTGCAGATCTTGTAGACATTTTACCAAAAGCTTCAACCTTTATTTTTCATGAAATAGATAATTTCTGGTGTCACAGTTTGCTACCTCTGCTCTATACATTCCATAGCATATATTTTTTCAAGGAATTTCAAAGTCTTGTGTAGTCATTATTTGCAATTCTTATTTTGGCTGGTAGAACAGCAGTAGAATTCAACAACTCCATCACTCCTAGTCATTTGTCATCAGTTAGTCACTAATGCATGAATGCATAACTCTGTACACTAGCAAAGATCTCTGGGGCTTTAGCAAGAAAGCGTTAACAATGCCAGCATTTCCCATTACAAAGTTTTCTTTCAAGAAGTTTTAATTTTGCGATAGGAGCTCCCCTAATACTGAAACCTGACCTTGCACGTATGCCCCTGGCATTTGCTTGTCCTCTCCAGAGGGATGTTTGCTAGCATTTATACCCTATTTAAAAATAATTTAAGTAGTTTATACGTCTTGTAACTTTTCTAAAACCAAATAGTACATACATTGAACATGCCATGGCCTAGCTTAATACAGGAGTTAATCTTAAGAAAAATAAAAGATTATTAAAATCTTAATCCGTTCTGTAAATTTTCACTGACTTTTCAGTTAATTTGAGGGCTCCATAGCACTTTGCAAACACAAATGCCTGAGAACTCCTGCCGCTTTCTGTATTTTTTTTTTTTTTTCCATTTTACTGCCAAGAAAAATACTGGCTAGACTGATCTAGTGGAGGCCCATGGGCTGGATCTGGTCTGCAGAAGTAGTCTCTATCGCCCACCATCTTTTCCCTGGGAGAACCTACAGCGAGAAGCTTCTCAGTCCTGTAACAACTACTCCTTCTGCTGCCTAGTGCAAGTAGGTGGTCAAACACTAGAACAGGTTGCAGAGTCTCCGCCGCTGGAAATACTCAAAACCCAACTGGACACAGCCCTGAGCAACCTGCCGTAGTTGACCCTGCTTTGAGCAGGACTGCAGAGTTTCCAAGGGCTCCTTTCCTACCTCAGGCATTCTGTGTGAGAGTAGCAACAGTGCAGCTCATTCTGGAGGAGGAGGACTAGAGCCTGGGGGTGGGGGGAAGAGTTTCTGTGGCTGCAGTGAGGAAGGGGAGTTGGGTAAAGGTCCCTGCAAGAGCCCCCCCAAACCTTGACCTAGGCTCTGCAAGTACAGAAGATGAGATAGTTTAGATTTACTCTACTCTTTTTTTTTTTTTTTTTATTTTAAAGTCACTTTTGTGAAATTTATTTGCCTGTTTTTAGGCACCCGGTCTGAATGCCGTGGCCTGAGGGCCCAGTTTCACACATCAGTGAATGCTGGCAGTGGAACAAAGCTGCTTCTAGAGTACATCCTAGCTGTAACACATTTTTGCACATAACCTATATGTAAGAAGCTTGTCAGCAAATAATAAGAGCTCAACAATAGCCTGAATTTCATGAGAAAGATGTTAAAACATGACAGAATGTTAAAAATAGGGTACAGATTGAGCATCTGTCACCCAAAAAATGTGGAGCATTTGTTTAAAGCTGGGAATATGTGCAAGAACTATCTCATTGCTGATCTGCTTTGCATTAAGTTTTAAGATCATCTATACATAACAGTAAGCACAAAAATATTCTAATGAACAATGTTTCTGGTGCTCATTATCACTTCTGTTTGCAGAATGATGAATTTTCAAACTCATTCCTGTAAACATTGCATGGTAAAGACAACAGACCTATTAGTTGTCTAGTCAAATTTCAGAAGGGATTTAGCACTAATTTTCATTTATTTGAATTCTCTTTGAATACACAATATGTATGCTCCATCTTCAGTTTTATTCCATTTTCAGTGGTGAAAAGGAAGCTGACAGATTCAGGAATGGGTTAGAAAAGTGAAGACAAAATAATGGAAATTACAGTCATGTCTAAAAAGGATTATATTCTTGAAGCCAAAAATAGTTCTGTTTCACCACCAAGTGGAGATACCTCCTTCTCAGCAAGACACTGAGCAGATTTAAGCATAGATATGGAACCTGGCATTTTTCCATTGCTGCAGAGACAATGTTAGTAATGACAGAATCAGTCAGTCCACTGAGACAGTGCATAGTTCATTTCACAAGAAGCGAAAGATCTCAGCACAAATCTACAGTGCTGACATGACGGTGACTCTGTGAAAGAAGCTGCAAGGAAAACACTGGTTTCCGCTGCAGAAAACATAGTTTTAGATGGTAAAGCCACAATACGTTATTTCTCTGGTAATTGCTAATGTACTACGGCTTCACAAATTTTTTAAAAAGCATCCTGAAAAATCTTCTAAGCAACATATTGGCTTTTTTGAAGGCTGTTGCCCTGAATAATCTGCCTGCTTTGTAAAGAACACTACCACTTGCATGGATATTTCCAGGATTTTCATGTTGCTCTGATATCATCTGAGATTGTGACAGGTGCCTTTCAGAGCCTTGTTACTGCCTGGTAATGCTGGGACTCGTCCAGGCATTGACACGCTACTGAACAGCTGAATGCGTTGGTGTTTCTTCTTCCATAATGATGTTAAAAATTCACTGTACGGATCAAGTGATTTTGGTGATATTAAAATGCTGAATGGTTTTTACTGTAATATTCAATAAATAAAATTAAGGCAGTTCTTTGTTAGAAATTACAGTTTCTGCAGTAACCAAAGTTGTACTACCACTGACAGATTCAAAGCAGAGGGAGAAGGGAGGCAGTTCTCAGATCGGGATGCTTGGAGCTATGGTAGAGTCAAAAGCAGAATTTTGCCCTTACTGGGGACTAAATCAGGGCAACATGTGTGGAACAAAGGGGAAAAAACAACCACAACAATTTCCAGTAAATTAATTCTAACTCTGATCTTTGAATTCACACAGGAGGGCTAAGATCCCAGTGATCCATCTGGCAAGTGCCAGTAATGAGCATTATGCATAGTGATTACAGATTACTCAGGCATGGCTGGGATTTACATGCAGTACAATGGAGTTATCGTTAAGGTTTTCCCAGTGCTTACTGTAAAGCCTTGTATTAATTTGATTATAACTGAGACAGACTTTTAACTGAGCTAGTGTTTTCTCTGTCAGGTATCTTGCCTTTTTTTAGTTTCAGCTGCAGCAGGGCAATTGTTTTCAGAATATGAAGCTAGGGGGTAAAAGTATGTTAATGTTGAAAGGAATCTGGTGATCCAGTTGGAAATATCTATATTCTTTATAGTGGGACCTTAAAACTGTAGTGTGCTCTCATTCTCCTCAGGTTTATGTGTGCTATTACCAGCCCAATTTCATGCCTTGGGTACTGCAGACAGCACTAAGGTCCTGACCCATAAAATATTCAGGCTTATTTACCTCACATCAGAAGAGCAGGAACCTTGTAGAGAGCTGGAACCACTTTCCACAGATATAAATGGCAGCGTAAGGTGCAGGACAATGAAATACTAGGAGTTTTATTAACTTTCTAATTTTATTTATATGTATGTGCCCTTTCGATCAGATAAAATTCCTACACCAAAATGTTGGTCAAAACACTCTTCTGTGAAAGATGAGTATTTGGTAAACATTAGATAACGTTAAGAGTATGTTAAAGCAATACAGAAACTTAAGTTAAGCAATCCATAGCTGAAAACAGCGATAAATAATATGTACACGTGTCAAGAAGCTTAGGAGTAATATGCATGACAAGTTTGTACTGTTCAGTTTCTTACTATTTTTTTTTCCTCCATCCTAAATACAAAAGGATCTATAAAGTAGTTTCTAAATCCATCTTAATACTGTGGACCCTTGAAATCAAGCTTTCTCTTATTTGTACGTGGGCTGGTGATGTCTGGGATCACCTGTCTTCCTCTCCTATGAACAGGGCCTTTGTCTGTGACTTCTCAGGCAAAAGTTTTGGGTTGTCTGAAGACAAGCCGTGCAGAAGTTTTCATAGAAAACATAATTTGAGCGATATACTGACAGGGAAGTGTGAAGGAGTTATCTCCATTTCTTAATCCGATTTTATGAGTTTTATTTAATGCACAGCAGTTGTGCATTAGGATTATGATACGCATGAAAGAATTAAAATAATTAAGGCTCTGTACACGTTCTAATTTGGAAACAGAAATAGATCTGAGACTCACTTTAGTAATGTTGTTTCCTTTCTGTTTGCAGAAGTATTGTCAGCCATCATTAGTGTATTGCTGGTCTATATCCTTATGGCATTCCTCTTGTATGAAGCTGTTCAAAGAACTATCCATATGGACTATGAAATAAACGGCGATATCATGCTGATTACGGCAGCAGTTGGTGTTGCAGTTAACTTAATGTAAGATCTCCCTTTCTCTCCATTAACACTTGCAAATGTATTTCTGAATAAACCGCTAATTCATTCATGGCCTGTAACTTTCTCAGGGGCTCTAATCTTGCTGGGCTTCTTCATTTTGATAACACAAGAAGTGATACTGAGTATTGCTTTTTCAATTCTTTGATTAAAAGGAAAGAAAAAGAAAAAAAAGCAACAAAACCCCCACCCACCCAACCCTAAAGCCTGTTTTTTTTTCTTTCAGAATGGGTTTTTTGCTGAATCAGTCTGGCCACCTTCACTCCCACTCCCATTCCCACCGACACTCTCACATACCTCAGTCGAACTCTCCAAACACAGGCCACAGTGGTAGCCATGGACACAGCAGCCTTGCCGTGAGAGCAGCATTTGTACATGCCCTTGGGGACCTGGTACAAAGTATTGGTGTGCTGGTAGCTGCATATATCATACGCTTTAAGGTAAGGAATGGCTAGTTTTTGAGGCAGGGTGGAATTTTTCTAATTTAAACTCTGGTGATTCAATTAAAAACGGGCTTGGTTTTTTTTTAAGTTATTAAAATAACCCAAACTTTGTGATATTCTATTACAAGCTTCCTACATTCATGCAAAATAAGCTAAAACTATCTCCAATATGTATTTTGTAACTATTCAAAAAAAAAAAAGAAATACTCATGAAAGTTGGAGCTACAAGTAACTGCATTTTCTAAGTCACATTTTTATAAGTGAGCTTATTGTCATACGTCCTTTAACACTTTGGAACTTCCCTTGCAGCCAGAATACAAGATCGCTGATCCTATATGCACGTATGTATTCTCCATACTGGTGGTTTTGACAACAGTTCGAATTCTCTGTGACACAGGGGTTATTATTCTGGAAGGTAAGATCTGTGCACAGTCTGCAGCACTTTACATGTCAAATATCAGTGAGCGTTGGCGCTTTTTTACATCCTGATCACCATCTTTAACAAAGTGGATTATGTCTGGAGGCCTGTTTACCCTGCTGCTGCTGTAGTCTCTTGGTTCTAGATGGCTCATCTCAGTTGCAGCAGCCTTTAGGTGTCTGACCTCTGCCAGAATGACACAAGTCCTAGCTCTGCTCACAGTTTATCATCAGGAGATGATAAAGTGAAATGTACAGAAATTTCTTGTGTGTCTGCAGTGGCCATCAACTAAAGTAATTGAACACTTGCCCAGACTCAGTTCCACACTTTCACTTTAATTACTTGTAAAGTTAAAGTGAAGTTGTTTGCATGTAAAAGGAGGAAGCAAGCTTTGGCCAGACGGCTGGTCAGGTGGTTCATGCCTGTCCTGTCTTCCCCTTTTCCACATGTGCTGTGTATTGCTTGCGGGCTTCTACTGTTACTACAGGGGAAGTTACAAGTAGAGTGGTGTCAAAAGGAGGAAGGGAAAAAGAAATTAAAAAGCTAAAGAATCTTACTTCATGTGGTTACTTAGAGGGAAAGATGCCAGCAACATTCTTTGCATTATCATGGCTGACATGCCAACTACTATTGCTTGGTCTAGTACTTTTACCTTATGAAAGTGAAGATGTTAGGGATGGGAGGAAAATCTCAGGTTTTAGCTGCACCTTCCTGGCTATCTCATGTGAGTTATTATTGACTTTGCTTTTATTGTGTTACGAGGTTAAATCAAGAACCTGAAGATCTTCAAGTGCTTTTGCTGTCATTTACAAGGAAAAAAAAAATCTAACAAAATGTAAGTTCATCAAGACAGAAATGATGTAATTTGCTTAAGAAACCTCAATTAGCTCCAAGTCAGTAGCTAAGATTTAGCTGAAGAGATAAGACAAACTAATGGTGTATCAGATTCCTGATGTTTTGAGTTGTAGCTGTTTGCATAGATAGCCCAGTTGTCATAAAAATCCCTGAATTCATGGTGCTATTAAAAGTAATGATACGGCTTTATGTATGCTAGGGAATTTTTCCAACTCAAATTCAGGATCTTCAGAGAACAGAGTTGCATTTATATTGGAGACTACTTCTACAACATCAAGGTCCTTGGATTTGTATCAGTGTTCAGTATTAATTTAAACTTAAGTTTCATCATTATACTGGGAATGCTAAATTAAAAATATAAATTATTATCAAATAGAAGCAATAGATTCTAGCTTTTAATATAGATTTATCAGGCAGCATGGAAGTCTATCAATAACATGATATGAGATAACAAAATTTAAGTCCAGGTTTCCTGGGGAAAAAAAAAAAAAAAAGCTGTAGAAATAATACCAGGCAGTTAGCTAGTTTTTTATCAGCTAAATAGTTTTCAATGGTCTTCACTAGAAGGAAAATTTTGTTTAATGAGACAATCCTAGACACTGAACTTTCAAAAGAGATGGCACTGGAACTAACATAATTTAAAAGACAATAAAGCATCAGGTTCAGAGAGGAGTCATCCAAAAATTCTGAAGAAATTTGAGAAGCAAGTGTCTGAACTCCTCATAGTCTATATAATCAAACTCCATAAAACTGGAAGATAAGCAATAAAAAGCTATGATGGAAATAAAACTATTCAGAAACAGAGTTTCTTCAGTACTAGTGTTTGACCCATGTTGATCATCTAAAATTTTGATTCTGCCCTTTTTACAGCAAAAGGGTGGAGTAGGGAAGCTACAGAAGTGTTGTAGCTGCTGAAAATACTATATCCAGAAGGCCTTGGTCAGCATAAATATCGATTTGCAAAGAATGCCACACTGTAAGACAAAAGTCATATATGCACATGAATTACTATGAGCATCTGAAAATGATACCAGTTACCTGGAGAAGTTTCAGGAGGCAGCAGGAGACAGCCCTAGCATTTGTATTTTTCAGATTCTGACCTTAAGAGTCTGGTCTAAGCAGGTACCAGGGTTAGAAGCTGCAGTGAAGTTGCCTATACAAGTACATCCCTCCAAAGGATCTAATGCTGGCGGTTGCCAGAGAGCAGATTCTGGACAGGACAAATGACGTTTGAGACAACACTGCAATCTGTATCTGTACTGGACTTAATACGTCAATTTGCATGTTTTTCTCTGTTGATAATTTGGAAGTTACTAATCACTTCCAACAGCACAAATTATAAACTCTTTTGACACCGAGATCTGTCATGACTAAAGGCCACTGAGAGTTTGCAGAAGACAGAATTAATTTTATCTTGTCTTTGGTATCACAGGAGTTCCAAGGCATTTAAATGTGGATCGCATTAAGGAAGACTTGATGAAAATTGAAGATGTTTATTCTATAGAAGATTTAAATGTTTGGTCTCTCACTGCAGGAAAAACAACTGCCATAGTTCACTTGCAACTAGGTAGGCTGTTGTATAGCATAATTCTAAATTAAATCTAAGTGTAGGAAAAAACCTCCACTTTTTCTTGATATTGAAATATTCTGGGGAAAAAAAAAAATTCTACTAGCTATAGTTTTGTGCAGCGAGGTATAGAACTCATAGGCCCAGAAGTACATGGCCAAAGACATGGTAAATGAAAATTGTGCAAAGAAAAAATATATTCATACTGAAACATCTAATACAGATTATTTGGATAGCAGGAAAAAAAATAATTCTCCACAGCAATTCCCTTACTTTGTCCCAGGAAAGAGAGGGTGAAGTTCTAATGTGGAACAATCTGACATGAAAAATAAATATGTTTTGCCAAAACATGTGCTGATTTAGATATCTAACAGTACCATGAATATTAATTCTAAGTAAGAAAACTCAATTTTGGGGGGGTTTGTGGGTGGGGGGTGTGTGTCTAACAAACATTTTTATCAAGATGTGATCTAGTTAGAGGATATAGGGCTAAAGGTGTAAAGTAATATAGAGTACAGAGTGACCACAGAACAATATTTAATTAATAAATGAGCGTGAAGAAAGATTATTCTAGTTGGTAACACTGATAAATTTGAAACCAGCTGGATATTCCAGGTTTCTTTGAGGAGTGAATTCTGCTCATTATTTTCTTGATTTTCCAGTTCCTGGTAGTTCATCTAAATGGGAGGAAGTTCAGTCCAAGGCCCGACAACTGCTGCTGAACACATTTGGAATGTACAAGTGCTCTGTCCAGCTTCAGAGTTACAAACAGGAAATAAGCAAAACCTGCGCAAGTTGTCAGAGCTCCAGTGCCTAATTTCATATGTTTTGGGAACTGCTGCCTTATTCTTTATCTTGTAGTCAAAAGACTGAGAGCAATAAATGCAAAATGAAAAGGATCGAATAGAAAGCATTAACATGTGGATTTGTACCGTGTAACATGCAGCAGGGAGAACTGGTGCTGCAAAAAGTGCAGCGGTTGCCCTACAGAACATGTGTTTCACTCTCTCCCTTGTACTGGGTTATTCAATTTCATATGATTTTGAGACAAAGCTGTTTTCAGATTATTGTTTACAAACTGCAACGTGGCTCTGCAGATACCTCACAAATTACAGTCCAATCTTGTCCTTTAATAGCTATATACCACAAAGTACCTGCACTCCAAACGGAGCATCGAGTATTCAGTGTTTCAGTTCAAGTCTCTAATGCTGACCATGCCAGGGTTCCGTAACAGTCACAATCCCTGAATTCATTATGCAGTATTTTTGCAATAGTAATTTTCATACAGTATCTTAAACTATAATGCATACAGCGCTAGTTGAATTCTTTTGGAAACTGTCTCTTTGGAGACACTGCAAAATACACAATTTACTGTACCCAGACCAGAAAGTTAGCTTTAATCTGGGCATTCAGAGATCCAGACAGGAAGATCCTTGCCCAGACTTCTGGTATTTAACTAGAGACCCAACACTGAACCCAAAGTGGTTTAAGTGATCAGTTATCTTTAATGTATTTTAGAATAGGGTTTATACATTAGAAACAGGTTATTTATTTTACAAACTTTTGACTTGTAAATTGAATTTATTATTAATAATCTTGAATGTCTAAACCAACATTTGATTGACATTAAAAGGCCAGTTGATTAGCATGCATTCTAATTAATAAATGTCCTGTAATTGATTGTTTTTCCATAATTGTTTTGTTTGAAAAGTCAAATGATAGAAACTATGCTTGATGTAGAGATAACTCTCAAACACAATCTACAGACATGCAAAATACATGCGTCTATCAGGAAAGTTTTAGGTAGGTACTACTCCCTCCGTCACAGATCTCCAACCCTTTTGTCTTTGCTTTGAGCACAGTATGGCTGACAGGAACGCCACTGCAATAGCAGTCCCCACTACTTAGCTTTATTCATAAAGCAAAATCCAAGCAAGCTCAGTAACCTAGTGGTGTTGTACGACAATAGCATGAGATTGTGTTGGACAACAATATCATAACAACCTACAGAGGTAGAAAGGCCTTTTCTTACCTAAAAAGGGATGAGGCAATTTGGAAAGACTGTATTCATCCGGACACCTCAGAGTCCACAAAACTGAATTGCTTTAGCCTCATGGTGGAATGAATCCCTGTACTTGGAATGTACACAGGATAATAAAACCTGGCACTAACCTATCATACACTTCCAAGCTCAGATTTCTGCCTGCTTCTGAAGTCATTGGCGTTGAAGAAGCTAAGGACAAGAATATGACCTGCAAAGTTCAGAAGATGGAAGAACTTGGCTTCAGATATTTTTTTGCTTATTCTGTACTTTGATCTTTATGCAGAACTTCCACCGACATCAAAAGTAGTTCTCTGTGTGGATGAGAAAAGAAAATTTTTACCCGATAATGGATATTGTGATACTCAGCTGTGAATACTTAAGCTATGGTCTGTTTTGAAACTTGCTACGGTTTGACATATTCATCAGGCTGATTTATACCTGCAATTGGTGGTAACAACCTTGGCTTCTTTTCTCCCCTTTTTTGAGGTAGAGGTCGCCTGATGAATTTTTATTGGTGAAAGCGACAGCACAGTATTTGGTCAAAGTGCACATAACACTGGATTATATTTGTATCTGTTCTGGCAAAAAATGGGAACACTTGAGTACAGCATGGGAGCACATACAGCTCAGCGGCAAGGTAGCAGTGTAGTTGGGAAATTAATGCTTCAATACAAACACTATCATTACTTAAGCCATATCACGGTTCATGAAAAATGTGCATCCCATCCTTAAAAACTTACTGGAAAAAAAAAACAAAAAACACAAACAACCAACAGGTATTTTGCACATACTAATATTCAAATAAGTTTTAATTAAATTGGGGTTTACAGTTGATGTAATTAGAAGTTGAAGTACAGTAGATATGTATTGTATTTGGAGTTTTTAAATAATTTACTACACATTTGTTTAATTGAAGAAAAAAGTGTGTTGCTTTATTGTGGGTTTTATTAAATCAATTATTAAACTTCACATTGTTGTCTTATAAAATATTTATTTGTATTGCTGTCTCTTGTCATCATCTTTGGTTCTTACAGCAGCTGGTTTTTGAAATGTCTGAACACTCCAGCTTAACTCAGTTTGGAGATGCTATATATAGAATGAATTATGTCTCCCTCTTTAGCCAGAACCATTTAAGTCTTGTTATTTCCCATGTAATAGTTGCACTTTAGAAAATAGAAGCTGACAAAGTGTGCTGAAAGATCAGCCATTAAACAAGTGGCAAAAATTCTTGAAACCCTACGTTCACCCTTGAGGGACCCTTGTTATCAAGGTCTATAGACTGGAAAGAGTTTGGAGAAAAAGCAACAGAAGATGAAATGAGAATAAAGAATAAAAGAATCGATGCTCAGGGACACTGGAGCATACATTCCCTGTTTTTTAAGGTCTAACTAAACTCACATGGAAATTTTTATCTGTGTGACCGACCTCTAATCCTTTTCTTTATGAATTATTCAGGGAACAGGTTGTTAGGCACTGTTAGGTTTAATGTAAGAATCCAGTATTCTGAATCTGCTATTAAATCAAAAGGAATACATGTATTACCACTTATAATGCTCCAAGTGATGGAATAAATGAGCACAACAAAACTATGAAAATAACCACGTAAAAATAATTAGTGCACTTACTATAAGGGTAAAGAAATAAATACTCAGAAAATAACATTGATTTGCAAACAAACTACCAGGAATTTATGATCTAATACATAATAACAGCACTCTGGAAGCATAAGTGCCCATAAAAGAAGACAAGTTATTTTTATAGACATTGCAAGGTCATTTTCAATATCAGCTTAACAGAAAGGGGCCTTTAGTATAAATAAGAATACGGTCTAATGTCTCCAAGCAGCCCTCCAGCACATCCAGCTTATAGCATGTGGCTAAGATCGTCTACACACTCTTACACTATTCTTTTCCTTCTACAAAATCCTCTGCTCGAAATGAAAATGCATTTACTTAATGGGATTTCTCTCTGAACTCAGAAGATTCGAGCAGGTTTCCACAACTAGTATCCCTGCTTTCCAGAGCTGTGCTGCAACGCTCTTGCTGACTGAACAGCTGAAATCCTGTGAAAATTCTGCCACCTCTTAACAGTCTACGTTGCAAAAAGATTTTTTTTCTTTCTTATTCTGTGATTGTCACCCATCCTTTTCTGAAGCATGGATACAGCTTTGATGACAACCTACTCAGATGAGTCAAGAAGGCACTTTCATATCAAGTAGATTGCAAGCCCTCACATCCCACTTTTCTATTCTCAAATGTTCTTATCCCAAAAGAAAACTAACAGAAACCCATTTTGTTTCCTTGCTTAATTCTGTAGGATTTTTTTTTTTTTAATTGTGTTGACATTTAGTTTTTTCTTTTTACACCAGGAGAGTTACCATTTAAAATGTCGCACCTGAATCTGGTCTTCAATTAATTTACTACTGCACGTATCTGCTATTTCTTGCAGAATGACTCCCAATTGGCAGAATGACTAAGAAAAGCAGTAGGCTGGCATTTAAAAGTAGTTTTCTGACATAAAACAAAAAACAAAACAAAAAAAAAAAAAGCCCAAAAGACACCTAGCAACTAATGAGTGGTAAGTCTTTTGTTCGGGTGTTTTGGCAGAATCTCATGAGAACTCTGCACTGATGCTGCCTAGAGCAGGACTGTTCAGTTTTATTTCTCTCTACAGATACTACAAGAATATCATAAATGAAGATATGTTGTTGGGTAATTAGACATGATACATACTGCAGCAGCTTCCTATGGCCAGAGAAGAGGTTCCCTTGAGATCTCAAGAGGAGGGGAGTGTAATCCATTGTAAATACCCAGCTCATTTCCCTCCGCCCATCCAAAATAGCATTGCCAAGATTTTTTTCTTTTTCTTGCTGGCTGCTCCATGCACACTCAGTTGTTCCAGAAGTTAGCAGGCTTAGCTCAAACGTCATGTTTCATCAGCGCTCTGCATTATGCCACTGCGCTCTGCTTCTCTCACTTTGCTTTCTTGCAATACTTTCCCCTCTCCACAGTTTCACTAATAATGTGCAGCTTGCACCCTGGGCACCTGCTGCTTACGTGGTCACTAGGAGCTTCTCATGCAGCATGGGGTGTGAAACACTCCCAAACAACTTGCAAGGCCTGTTCTACTCAAATACATGCTTGCCCAAAGTCCGTTTTCTCTGAACTCTAGATGAAAAAAATCTAGCTATGAAGTTGCTAACTCAGATGGAAGAGCTAACCTGAAAGCCTTTCGATTCTCCTTCTGCCTTAACAAAAATAAACCAAACGTCCTCCACCTTCCCCAAGCTTGATCCCCTTTCCAGCTTCAGCTCATCCTCCCCCTCTGCACGAACTGACACTCCGTGCTCTGAAGCTGGCAAATCCCCTTCTGTTCTACTCTTCTCATTCTGTGGCTGAAGGAAGGACCAGACGTGGTCTTTTATTTTGTGAAATACCTGACACAATTTTGGAAGCTGCTGGAATAAATACTGATCCTTTCCATGTGCTGCTCTCCAGCTACCACAGCAATCTGCTCTTACAATGCATGCGTACCTGCCTTTTGAGTTGACAGCTGTAAAACAGTGACATCCAAATCAATATTTTTGCTCTTTTATCTCTATTTTCCTTTCCTCCATTGTGTTCTGCTTTTTTTCTCTTAGCATCACACAGTTTGAAAAAGACCAGTGCTAAACGTACAGCACAAAATAACTTAATGCTTTTATTGCAGTTATGAAGCATTTGCACTTTTTATGACACCAATTTCTGGAGGGGAAAAAAAAAAAAGGCAATTTCATAAACACAAGCATAATTTTATCCATTTGACTGCTTTATGATTTCCTTACTATTATACCTAGTGAAAAGGTAAGTTGTTTTTCCAGTCGGTACATGAGGGTACATGAAACCAGTTAATGCCGTCTGTCCACAGTGTTTCACATTAAACTCAGTGCTGATATATACAGGGATTTTTTATTCAGTGGATGAATAATATATAAAAGCAGCCAGATGGCAAGCAAACAAAAAATTTTCTTTTGTCTCAGGTGCATTAAGAGCACCCAAGTCCCTGCACTCTTTCTATTTCTTTTTTTCCAAAACACACACAGAGAAATTATCCTATAAATCCCTAAATAAATCGATTAGATGTAAATGTATAAAACCAGCTATTTAATTCTAGTAACTGGCTTTTAAAAGTCAAATAGAATTTTTGAGAAAAACACTATAAACATTTTCAGTGTTAAGATGATGCTACGTATTTCAACATTGCATAAAACTACTATTGATTTTTTATAGATTTCATTTGTTCCTTTTTCCAAGCCCACTGTAAGAACAGGTGTGACACAAAACTGGACAAAAATCTCTCGCCTCTATAAACTGTTCCCTTACAGTCCTTTCTCGAGTTTACCAGAAGATGGTGCACTAGTCCCACCTTTAATAAAGAGTTGTGTACTGAGTGTAACTATTGAGAATTCTGTATGTCTAAGGAATGTATTTTGTCGCAAATTTTTAAAAGGTCTTATGAGTAAGTTAAAAAAAAAATAATCCTAAGGATAACACAGGGGATTTACCTTTACCACGAATGGAAAACACAAACCTAGCACAGATATGCTGACCAGGTACTGGGAAGATCTTAAAATACTTTTTAAAGGCATATACATGTAAATGTCATGGAATACAATGCTCAAATGCCTCCCTCCAGTTCCAAGTATGTAATAAAAAAATATAGGAGTCGAAATTAGTTGCAGCTATTGATATCGGAAATGTAATTAGAACAAATTATATTCATTAATGTAAACAATAAAATTTATCATGCCAGTCCTTTGTTTCTGTGAAAATAAGTATTGCTTCTTTGGTGTGCTGAATTCATGTTTCCAGGACAACTTAAACTTCCATCTGAAACCTCCTTGACTGTCTGCTTTTTTATAAGGGATCTGATGACAATTTCAATCAAAAATATACACCAAGCAAAAAGCAATTTGGTTTAAAAATATTCAGGTACAATTATAAATGTAGAGTAAGAATGTGTTCGCTGCAGTTGCTATATAATGTTGGGTTTTTGGTCTAGTTGAACAGGCTTCACAGAGAAAACACAGATGACAGACGCTGAAGAACTGAGAACCACAACTTCCTTCCAGTAAAGTCTTCTTTCATTTCTTGTAGCTATTAAGCAATTCTGTATTTTCTAAGCTTCTGCAGCAGACACACACCTTCAACGGGAAACAGAAATTGCCCAACCAGTTACACAGACTGGTTTCTTTCTGCTTAGATACTTGCTTCAAATATAACCTAGATGGAACAAATTAGGATGGTTCTCAGGCAACCTAACTGCTTGGACTTGTCACAGAGCAAAGGTCAAGTTGTATCATAGAAAATTTAAAATAAAGTACCTCTTTGCATCACAAAAGTTAAAGGGCCATGCCCAGTAAGCTGTAAATGAAGGTACATTTTAGATACATTCACTTGTGGAGAGCTTTGCAGGATATCACATGATGTTAGATCTATTAACTGTCTTTGTAAAAATGCAATGGAAGCAGAATATTATTCTTCCACACTCAGACTTACTACGTTTGAAGCTGCTCTGGAGGAAGAATGGAGGGAAGATATAGTCCCTAATTTTAGCTGTCAGAGCTGGAAAGAAGCAACTCACAGAGCAAGATGAATAACAAAATTAAATCCTACTAATAGGCCCACCAACTGCTACGGCTAAGTAAGTGTGTTCATACTGTGATTTTTTTTTTTTTTAAGAGATCATACTTTGTTGATGATACAAGGTGTGTTTGTGTACAAAAGAGGAAGGAGGGAAGAAAACAGATAAAGCCAAATCATGTGAATGCATGATAGCAGCTGAAAACCATTAGACCCCATTACATTACCATTCAGCCAGCTATGGAGCATGCTAATATTTCTGAATCAAATCGTGGTGGTCACAAATAGAGTCAGCACCAATTTAATTTAGATTGCAGGATTAGTTGATCTGTTGTGCGGTTCAGCTAGGATGTCTGATGACTGATTTTACAGTAAATTTTCTTTTAAGCAAGCTATGTTTTATCCATCTAGCCCACAGCACACACATTCATTACTGATGTTAAAACATTTAAACAGAAAATTTAAAAAAAGATTGGAGTGATGCCCCCATCTCCCTTCTTTGTTGCTATTTTCTTCTACCTGTTTAGCGCAGAAGAAAAAAGTCCAATAGGCAAAGGAGTTCTCTTAGCTTTTGATTTTGGTAGCTGATTACACATTCAATAAATGCTCAAACACCTTTGCACTTCAGCATTGCTTATTGAGGCATGTATGTTACATCTTTGCTACAGCCAAACAGACCACTGTGAGGATTTCTAAAAACGGACAGGAAAGCCAACAGTTTGGTTATTGAGCGAATCCGTCTATGACTTCTGTGGTAATTTTGTTTCTTTAAAGCACCGACCCACAGAGGGTGTATACCTTTGTCCTTTACACCTAGCAAGAAGCGATAGGCTCAGCACATACCTCAAACAGAAACTTCCATCTATCAACCTGCTTTGTGTACTACAAAAAGCTTCCTCTTTGAACTAATACACATTTAGGGACTTGAGGAGAGACATGCCTGATTCTTAAATGGTTTTATTTCTCTTAAGAAATAGAGATTTTTTAAAAAAAATCATGCTAGTACTTATACACAACTGCTACAAGGTTTATATTAACTCCATCCCTCCCTGAAATCAGTATAAAAACATTCCCATAACAACAAACTAATTTTCTTGTACATCTACTTTTTACAACATGGTGCTCCAATATTAAAATTATGGCTAAGAGTTTGGCAATGAGGCAATGAACAGAACTGCAAGTCATTATGACTAAGATTTTGCTGTGTATTTCTGCCTTTGGGAGTATGGTGGATACTGCAGTCTTTAAGCCAGACTGTTTTCTGATCCCAGCATGTTTCATTCAAAGTGCTTCGCAGGAGGAAAAATAAACACAGTAAAGGCAGCATAATGCTAACCTATCATTTAATAATGTTAGCAGCACTGGCAGCATAATGCTAACAGTCCTTTAAAAAAACCATTCAGGCTTTACTGAATTATAAATCATACAGCAGGAGGGAGAGATGCATCGTTAAATGAAACATTCTTAACAGCTTTACTAGAAAAACAGCTTTCCCTTTGTTTTGATGTAGTGAATCGGTGATTTATTGCAAGTAGATGACTTTGCTTTTCTTTGGCACACTGATAAGATTTTCCTGTTACTACCAGGGATTACAACTAATCTGGATTTTCTGCATTTACTTCCTTGTTTGTGCAGCAGCAGCATCAAGCCTGGTAAAGGATGGTGTTTATGAGTTACCTGCCTACTGCAAATACATTTACTTCAATTAAAGAAATGACACAAAACAGGAAGCCAAGAAGGAGAATGTTTTGCTAAAGTTGAAAGCTTAAACACATGTATTTACACTTACGGAGTTTTTCAAACTTGTCTGGCTTTCTGACGTCTCAGCTAATCGTTTTTCATCCACAGCTAACCCCTCTATACATCACACGATGTAATATTGTGTCGAAATAAACTGCATCACGTTGACCCTGCGTGAATTTTGCAATTAAAAATCCACACGATCTACTCTGCTGAAAGAGGAAGACAAAGCACCCTAGTTTTTCACAAATACTGTGCTGTAACAATCTCGGGGGGTGATAAGGTGGGCATTCCTTGCTTACACCTCGCAATACGCATCAGTCCTCTTGAAGATGAAATAGAGTTCTGTGTAAAAGGCCAGTGAAGCGCTGAAGCCCCCAGTCACTATCAGTCCACCTCCGGTCTATCAGAACAGGTTGGGTTTATTCCAAATACCATACAGAAGAGTAAAATTATAGAAAGTGGCTTGAAAACCAAAGAGTTCTAGAGAACAGCTGTAACCATAAACTGGTTATTGGGGTGGCAGGCAGCTCTGCCTTGTGACAGCATCATTTAATGTATGTTCCATAATATTATTAGCAGACACGGCCTTTAATTTTTTTGCAGTAGAATAATTAAGAGATAACTTTCAGTGGAATGGAGCCTACATACCACCATAACGTTAATATGTTAGCACATTTAAAGAAAAAATGCAAATGTTTTTATGTGAATCTATTGGAAGACAATGCATACTCATGTATATGCCCCAATTTTCTATTTAATTTATTTCAAAATGAAAAGACAGTTCTTAAGTATTTACTGTTATTTATGCATATACTTAAAATCTGCTTGAAGAATTTACAGACTATGCATCCCTACTGTTACAAACAAGGCTCCTCTTTTTAAAATCATCCCTATAGTGCATTTATTACAATACCACTGGCATAAATAAAGCAAAGCAGAACAGGGGAGAGGGAGAAGGAAGACAAACATTACAAGCAGGGCCTTTTTTGCTTAATTTCTGAGTTTAAACCACGAGCCTAACTACATTCTGATCTACTCATTTTACGTGTGTGACTTTCTAGGACACAGCGTAGGTAGGCATACTGATAAATAGCAGCAACAGTACAAAGAAATTAGGCCAAGATAATTTTAAGTTTTTCTGATGTGTTTGTTTTGGTGGGCGAGACAGAAAGAGGTTTGGCAAGAAGAAAAGATGTGTCACCAGGGGAAAGAAGGAAGAAGTCTCAGTAGAAAATAGGGAGGAGGATTTGAGAAACAGAAAGTGAGCAATACCAGAGCCTAGTACAGTCCAGATCAAATGTTTCAAGTTGAAGAGACTGATTTTTCTACTGCTTGACAGCCGGTAAAACTGGAAGCACCTTTATCTGAGTTTTAACAGATGTGCACAAGCACTTTTAAAACTCTTATAGCAACAAGGTCACAAAGATGACTAGCTTTATCTTAAAAATATTGCATCGTGAAGCCTAGATTATTTATACAGGACAGTTTTTAGGGATGTTACACATGGTCAAATCTTAGCCAAGAGCAGCAGAACCAGCATCATCACCCAGGACAGGGCAAGCCCAGCGTCAGGGCCCAGCTGCGGCGGGAGGCCCAGCACCACACAGGGCCCGACTCGGGCCCCTGCTCTCACCGGCTGCTCCACAACCCGGCCGGTCCATCGGGAGCCGCGAGCCCTCCACGCGCGAGCCAGGCCACCCGACTGCCACGGCCCAGAGGCCACCGCCAGGCAGCCTGGTGAGCCGGGGCCCGCTCTGAGCGAGGGAGGCCTCAGCACCCCGGGAGGGGAGGGCCGGGCCGCGGCCCACCGCACCTGTGCGACGCGTTGGGCGAAACCTCAGAAGTCGTAAACGCAGAGAAAACCAAAACCAAACCAAACCTTTTGTGCACGCCCTCCTTGCTAATAGATGAGGGGTTTAAAAAATTAATTCTCAGCCAGCATCAGCCAGTATGTGGCCTATATGCTGAAGTCCAAATGATTTCTAGGACTCTGGCTGGCTAACACAGCTCCGTTCTAATTAAAGCTCTGCCATCCCCTAACACTGGAGTTACAGTTTTCTTACAACTCCCTCACTTTCCACACAGACAAATCCCTTACCTCGCACGCTGCTGAATACCTAGGCAGCACGCTACCACAGGAAGGGAGCTCAGCTCCTCTAAACACACGCCTGGAAACCAGACAGCGGCACAAAACCTGGTGCGGGAGGATTCCTTTCTTTGTACCTGGTGTTTTGGCAAGAGCCCTTCTCCCTGCTGCAATAACCAGCTGAAGGCTTGCAGGCTTTAGGTGTCCCACCGGTGACCTCGCAGTGATGTCCAGCGAGGGTCACCCACGAGGCACCCGGGACACGAGGGAGCCGCCTCCACCGCGCTTCTCAGTGTCGGCTGTGGGGCAACGGAGGTGAGGCGCTACGAAAAGCCCCACACCCCTGCGGGTGGCCCAGTGACCCCTCCGGGGAGAGGCCGTGAAGGGAGATGGCAAGGGTGGGTGAAGTGCTAAGGCTTGGACAACAAGCCCAAGCCAGAGCTGACCTGTAGATGAATCCTGTATATTTTATAACTGATAACCATTGTGCTAATATGTATTATACTAAGTTATAACAACACACCTATGCTGATGTAAAAAGTGCTGAAGTATTGAAATACTGCAGCCTGAACAACAGGCCCCAAGCTAACATAGTGTGTACTCATTAATAAAGTCTGTAAAGTCGCTAGTGAGAGACGCAGCTTAGACAAAATATAGTCAGGAGTGAGGAGAGAAAATATCCAACTTTCCTTTCTCAGCCTTCTTCAAGACTGAGAACCCAGGTATTTGGCCTTGTTAGAAACTCCCTTGGTTTCCCCCCCGAGCCCTGGCCAGGCTTTGGGTGGAATCCAACAGGAGAATGAAACCAGAAATTTTCCGCTCAAAACAGAGATGCCAACTATTCTGGCCTGCCGATCTCTGGGCTGGGCCCGTTTGCAGCGACTTTGGCAGCCTCACCTATGTGTGGACGCACCGCGTAGGATTTCCCCCTTGCCGGGACAGGCTCTGCAAACCCTCGCGTGACCGGGGCTGCCCAGCCACTGCGGATCTGGATGATGATAATATATGCAAGTGGTGATGTGTTTTTCTTAATCTCCATTCTCTCTCTCGTGTAATAATGATTTAATGCATTACCCTGTTTTTTCCTGTTTGCTGCTTTAAGTGCACTATTCTGCTTTTTCTCACTGCATGTTTTCTGTATTACACTGTTACATTGGTTATCACTAGTAAAATACGCCTGCTCTTTTAATTGGTATCCTTGAGCAGCAGAACAGTGGGAAAGCAGGAGGACGGTGGCAGCCTCGGGCTTCCTCACAGCCATGGGGCCACGGGCGGTGGTGGGGAGCAGGCGCGGACACCTGAGGGCAGCAGGTGTGGTGGGTAACGGCTACAGGACAGCTTTTCACTCATGATGCCTTGTCACAGGCTGCGGGCTCACCACGTTGCATGAGGGGCCCTTAGAGGGGCCGCACATCCCTTGTGAGCCCTGCAGAAGGATACTGCACCCCCATTAACAGCTCTGGCCAGAGCCTGCACCTAACGAGGTTATCTAAAAGTAAAAGCTAATCAAACCCAAATCCTCTGGTCGTCAGGTCAAGGTACAGCACAAATAGGGCGGGTACCACCTCCACGGAGGGCGCTGTAAAGGTGTGTGATCTTTGACCGGGGTGAGGCACCACAGAAGGGCTCTTTGGACTGGGTGTCTCTTCTGCTCACTCTGGACTTCCTCTGAAGGGTGCCATTAGCTGTGATGGCTGTTTTACGATGGGAGATAGCTTTCAGCAAACAGCCTGCCCGCTCTCTATTCACCTGAAGGTCAATAGTTACTTAGTCCAACTGCAGTGCCCCAGTCCACCTCCCTGCTAACACTTTGTTATTTCCATTTGTTCCACTTCTAGGTGATCTTGTTATCTTGTGTGCTCCCCGTATGGCAGGGATGTGCAGTACAGCAATGACTCCACACAGTGAATTAAAACTCTGCTGAGCAGCATGGTCATGTTTGTTTAATCTGAAAGCTTTTTTGGGAAATGTCCAACACCAAATACTGGGCCAGATCCAGTGAATCATTCCCATTACTCTTGTTTGTTTTCTACAGCTAGTCCTAGGGACAACAACCCTCCGCACTGAGACAGATGACAACCACAGGCTGAACAATTTCCTCCAATGATTGCGTCAAGCTCCTCAGTAAGTTACTAGTTTCTAGAGAAACCACACACGCCAATGAAGTAACTAGATAGTACAGTACTATACTAACAGCACCTTGCAGTAGAGAAATACAGGGCCAGGGGACATCACACAGAGAAATGCTGTCACCAGGCCTATCATATGCAAAGACAACCAAATGAAAAACACCACACTGCTTTTGGATAACCACAATGATACAAGATCTGTGGTTAAGGCCTGTAAGTACTACCGTAATAACAAAAATTAGTAATTAATTATTGTATGTATACTGCAGAAAGCAACCTTCTATTCTTCCAGAAAGCTATTCTACATATAAATCACTTGTCACCTGCAGTTAGAAAAAGATGACCATAGATTTTAATGACGCATTTCTAATGGGGATTAGAGCCATTACAAAACAGTTCTTACAGTTTCTAACCCATACTTAAAAATCTAACAAGCTGGTGGGCATTTTAATAAAACTTTGTAATCAATTTGAAAGTTGGAAGTGATATAGTTCAATGGAAAAGTACTAGACAGGGTGAGCAAATATGATTTTTTTTTTTTTTTTAAAAACCCCAAGCCACCAGACCAAAACTAAAACCAAGACAGAATGGATGAGACAAAATAGAGAGAAGGAAGAAAGTTGTTAAATTATTTCGATGGCCTCTAAATTGTCCATTGAATAACAAGTCATGGGGTTTGCATAACACAGGACATGTAAGTCTTATTGTTCTCATACAAGTCAGCTCATAAAGTTTAGCCAATTAAACCTCAACTGTCTTAACTCTGATGTCTGTCCAACAACGAAATAATCTGTATATTGCTTTATAGATTTATGTGGAGTAGTTGCAAGGGGAGATATGGTAACTGCTCTTGGTGTGCTCTACTTCGAAGAAAAATGCCCTCATCTATGCAGAATAGAGAATATTTTCAGGGACAGTCTGAGAACACACAAAATTGTCCCAAGAACTTTAACAACATTTGTAATCTTTCTAAAGTGCAGAAAAATATTTCTCACATTGAAAACCCTCCCCATAAATCTATATTTTTTTAAAAAAAAAAGAGCAGCTAACAAAACAAAACATTCTATTATCTTAGCTATTATATTTCAGGACAGGATGAGAGAAGCCAACAACCTGTGACTGATGGCAGTCACACTGCTTAACCAGCTACTGGAAGACACCACCAGTCGTTAAGTACAGAAATTATGTAGAAATTACTTACACTTATTTCCCTAATGCTGACAGATACTTAGGTCATAATATTTACAGACCATACAAGTGATTTACTGAAGAATAAACTCATTTATTTCATGCATCAAGTCAGAGCACAACACTTTTTGTTTTGTTTGAAAGTCCAGTAAAAATATGGAAATACAGAATAACTTACAGAAAATATTTTAAAATATTTCTCTAGTAAAATACCCAAAACGTGTATTCCTCAGAGCACTGGATTTTTGTGGTTGTGTGCTATCCAATCATCTTGCAATGTCATTTCTTAAAATGAAAGCTAAGAACATATTCTGAAGTCTCGTAGTTTCTCTCACTCTTAAACATAAATGCTGCTGAGTCATCCTTACTCGATAAACAAATATTTATGTTGCATCTGTGCACAAGCATGGGATAAAAAAAAAAACATTTTGACACTTTTTTTTTTTCCTCAGCATCAATAAATCTGAAGAAAACAGCTTCTGAAGCTGAACTCCCTTAAAATCTGAGAGGCAGCTTTAGTAAAGCTTTGTCTTTGCTGCAGCTGAGTAACCTAAAGCACTTTGCTATTACTCACTTAGGGGGACTTTTTCCAGTTAGCAGTTGTTTCACTTTTGCTTTCTTCCTCACAGAAAGTAATATGCCTTCAGAACATCCATTGTAAAAGAAACTGCATAATATATTGTGAAACTGCTTGGAAGGGGACACATACAGAAAATATCCAAAAAAGGACTGTTCTACCATTGGATGCATATATTGCCTCATTAATTTACTGGGGGTCTGCCCATTACATTCTTTCAGTGGCCAATTCGTAAGAAAACACAGAGATACTTAAAGAGGAACTGTCTCTTCACAGAATTATTCCTAATCTTAATCTGTTATTTTCTCTTTGTTAAAGCAGATGTCCCTAACAGCAGATATATAGAAATGTTTAAAAATATTAACTGTGCAGTACATTTGAGCTTGCACATGAACTACCTTGGCAAAAAAAAAAAAAAAAAGAAATTAACACTATGTAATCAGTTTTGGATAACGCAAGTTTCCTAATTGTAGTAACTTTTTCTAAATTTAAACATGAACAATACTTAAATACTATGGAAATTATCTAATTTCCGATTCCCTTTTAGCCATGCTTAATTTTTATGTTCTAATTCTGCAGTCTCAAATATAGTCTTAAATAACCTATCAAACTCCTCAGCGGGTTAAGGTAAATCCTTATGAGCAGCAGGACGATAGTTTTGATGTAAATTGACATCACATCTAACATAGAAAACAAATGCAAGTATGCTTTATGACCACATATGTTGCCATACAAAGACATCCTCTGGCTATGATCACTATTTGGTCTGTACACAGCACTGAAATACAGTATAGAGACCAGGAATCCCAATTTATAAGGGCTTTTGGGTAATCTCCATTTATGGAATTTACATGGAATGTTCTACAAATTTAAAATATCTATAAAATTACAAAATTCATGTATTGATAAAAACAAAATTCTACAAAAAGTGTGAAGGCTTTTTCTATCTATAATTACCATCTGAATATTCAACATTTGACATCAAATGCCTACTGAATATTTGAGACAGATTTTTGGACTATGGGGATGTTGTATGCCAACTTCTAAAGCAACATGTAACTCCTCATCCAGAGTCCAAAAAATGTAGGGAGACCCTAAAAATGTAGCAGAAGCATTTCCGCACACTGATTTCAGTAGTCAAGTTTGTGCAGAAGTGATTCCACTAGATTCATAGGGTACCTTTTTGAGGCAACAGAAACTTGTCACTTCGTAAGCTTTCTGACATTTTCCAGCTCGTCTATGGGTTTCCATTTCTGATGGACTGTTAATAGCTGAAAGAAATTCAAAGGAAAACATGAAAGAAATTAGAAAAATCTCAGTTAGCATTTACTCCACTCCCACCCCCAGTATCACACATCAGTTTACTGGTGAAGAAGGGTTTCCAGCAGCTTTATATTTTCCTTTCAGAAATAAACAAAAATAGCAACCAATGACATGTTTAATATGTTGAACAAAATTACTTGGCTATTAAATAAATAATAATGCCAAATAATTTAGTTTTTCCTTATCTTAGATGCTCTACTAAACTAATATTTTTTTTTCCCTTCAGGCTGCAGTACTCAGAAACATTCTTAGTCAATTTTGTAATTCAGGAACAAGGCAAGGGGTAAACAGCAGTTCCTCTATGCTCCAAATTTCCACTGTTATCAATGGAATTGAGTAAATGGATGTTGGGGGGCGGGGAGCTCCAGCCAGAAGTACACCATAAATTCAGGATCAGACCTAGAATGTAATAGCTGAATCCCTATCGTTATCCCTATCATAATACAGGGAAGATACATGACAAAGTAATGAGTTAAGCAATTTGTTCCACTTTTACATAGATGTATGTCAGCTTTACATTTGTTTCCTCATTAATATTTTGCTAGTTCTTACACACGTAGCTAAAGTTATTGTGTTGGAACTCTATGCTATTTGCACGGACTGTATTATTTGTACAAATTACCTTCTGAGGCTTGTTAGGATCAAGAGTTTCCCATGGTTCTGGATTGCCACTCTTGTTAATGCTTTAAGAGAAGAGAAAACAAAACAGGTACTATGTTTTAGGGTGTGAACTTGCATACATTTTTCTTATATGAGCAGTCTATTGTCAGTAGTAATTCCCTGAAACACAAGTTACAGGTTGGGACATTTTTGTTTTAAATTCTGGGTAGGAATCAACGAGGGCTTGCTTTATCTGCAGCTTCAAAAGAATCAAACAGGCCAACGTTGTTCAAGTATAATGTGTTATAAGGGAAGCAAGATAAAAAATTCAAAACTGAATAAAGACACAGAAGAAATATGGGGATTCCTACCCTGACAGCTGAAGTGCCTGTTCCAATCACTTCATAGTAAATATAAAAATTCCCCCCAAACTTAAAAAGTATAGGACTTAGTTCCAATTATTAGCCAAGTCATTAAAATATTAACTAATTGTAAATTCATTTTATCAATTTTATTAAATGCTGTATATAAGTAAATAGCCTGGTTGCAACATATCTGCAACTCGTGGTAATTTGAAATTCTTTGTAAGAACATTTAAAACCTATTACAACTGAAGCAAAGAAAAAAACATAATTATTAAATCAAAAGTTAAGAAATAATTTGGTCTATGTTCCAAATTAATTAATTCCTTCAGTATTTACAGTCTGAGGCTATCTTAGTTGTTACTAGTAGTCTGGAACATCCCGGCAGATTTTTTTGTTGCAAAACATGATGGTCAAATAACCTCTCAAGACAAAAAGTTAGGGTAAACACCAAGCAAGAAGTATTTTGCTTACATCACATCGGATTTGCTGAATAGGGAATAGGCAGAAAAAAAGAGTGCCCCAGCTGCTGCAAAGGACACTACTCCAACCAGGGGAATGAGCTGAAAGACATAAAAAGGAGAAAAGACGTGAAGAACGAGCGTCGTGCCCACAGAGCCACGAATAGGGTTACAAGGAACAAGGAACTGAGGTTATATACCTGTTAAGATATATTACCTCTATATTACTATTCGCACCATCTCGCTTTTCATGAATTTAACTCACACACGTCCCTTGCCCTCTGGATTTCCTCTCGTTATTAAACGGGAACCCCCGCACACCTGCTGGAGCCCGCCGGCATCCCCCCCACCCCGGGGGTTATCACAGAACCGACGGTCTCTGACCAACTTACTTCTTTTTTTGCTTTTAGTAAATGCAAGAAGTTCGTGTTCATCCTCGCTGCGCCTGCGGACCTGGAACAAACGGGTTCCCTGTTACCGCACCGCGGGCTGCGGGACGCGGGCTCGACCGCCGGCCCCGGGGGAAAGGGCACGACGGCTCCGTTACCTGGCAG
>NW_020799112.1:18805189-18814847 GCF_003259725.1 Athene cunicularia
GGGCAGGCGCGGGCGGTGCGGGTCACCTTGCTTCTCCACTTCTCCTTCGCCTCCTCGTCTGCCCCCCTGGCCAGGGAGTTGCCTAAAGAACAGCGTAGCCAGGCAAAAGCACAGCAAGGCCTCGGCCTGCCTCTTCTCTGCGCTCGGCAAGGGGCGTGTGGTGACCGAAACAGGAGCCCGATGTCACCGCGTCCCCTGTTGATGGAGCCAAAGGTTAAGGCCCAGGTTCCCATCCCTCTGCTGAGTTAGGCAGCTCCCATCACTTCCCAACACCCCCATCTGGAAACAACTACCGGGGGCGGGCTGGAGGTGCGTGGTGCCAGCAGACGCCGCCTGTAAATCCGTTCCTCCCCCTCTTGCCCGCGGGAACGCAGTAAGAGGGAGCAGAGGTTGCCCTTCCCGCACGCTCTGCTGGCTCCCCGGAGCAAGGAGGGGACAAGACAGGGCACAATTAGCTCTGACGGTTCTTCTAGGGAACAAGTACAGAAGTTAAGCAGCATCATCTTCGAAACAAAGGAGCTGACAGCATTTTGCTGTCCTAGCACCTTTCAGATCTGGCAATTCTAAGGCAACACTCTCAAACATTAGAAAGCAAACCAGAGAGTTACCATGAAGGTTTTCATACTTTATCTCCAGCACTGCTGCTGAGAAACCTTTGGGAAGTTCACTGGCACTGGCCTACTTGTTGCCAGCTATAAAGCAGCAGGATGGTCATTCCTTAGGAAATGGTGATCAAAGGCACCAAGCTGTAGGACAGTCGTTTATATCTGAACCCTTTCCTAAGTTACAACAGCTTCTACTACTCCCCTTTGCCCTCTGCAGTCATCAACTGCCTTGGAACTTCTTTTCATGATCCATCTCACTGTAAACCACACTGCAGTGCGGTCCCTAGGGTCCCTGTTATGGGAGAGAAATACTTGTTAATGGGTTTAACTTAAGAACCTCAGCTGAAATAAGAAACTTTTTGACAGTGAAGTATTTTGTTCACAAGCACTTTCATGGGGAAAAGGAAAAAATAATTAAAACCTTCCTACCCCGGTGAGTTAAAATGCACGCTTACATGCATGCAGTAACAGTTGTCTTTGATATATCTATGTATTATAGAAGACAACCTACAAAAATACTCTGACAAGGAATGGTTGGGTGGGAAAAAGAATTCTGCAGAAACGGTTATAAAGCAAACTCCCTTCCCTAAAGGAGAAATTATTACAGTTTGAATCGATTACAGACTTAGTATCTGCTCACTCAATCCATATGTTTGAACAGTAAGCAATAACTGATCTAAAATTATTTCAAAGAATCCAGGCTCCCAAATTTACAAGAGGGTATTAAACACTGACAAACTTTTCACTGCCACTATATTTTGTAATCTGCTTGTAAGAAAGCAAGTCTGTAGATAATGCACATATAAAACACCTTAACGTTTTATGTGGTACGGGACTCATTTCCTCCTATTTAATATTCTGAAAGCTTTTCTATCTTTCAAGTATTCACCATCCTTTAGAGACTTCACAACACATTTTAAATTAAATATTCTTATTGTGTCAGTGTTTGTACTGAAAAGTAGGAAACCTACAGTAACACTACGCTGTTCCACAGTGCTTTATCTAAGTATCTCAATGACTCATTTCATCAGATGGAAACCTAGACAAAGCAAAAAAAGGTTTTATTCTCCATTAACTGAAATCAGAGATTTTTCACAAGCGAAATTTTACTGTGTTTCATACACACTGAAAATGACAGTAAGTACAGTATTAAAAAGCAGGAAAGATGTAAACCATTGCAAAATCTTTGTAATATATTTAAAAATACCTATGCTACATCACTCCTTTTTGATTCAAGAGGATAATTCTTGATTATAAAACTTTTCATAAAACTCCAGGTCTTTTATGTTTAAGGATGGTTTTACAGCCTTCAACGATTTTACAAAATGCTCATGTTTTACGGCAGTTGCTTCAAGTCCATTTTCTTGCAATGCCAGCAAAGCAGCCTTTAAAAGAAAAGAAAGAAACAACTTGAAGTGCTTATAAGTTGCAAAGAAGTTATGGCAAGTATTCTAAAATATTTTACATGAATTTTAGGTAAAGCATCTGAAAACAGCATTATATAATTTATGGTTATTTGACAATAAACATCAAATAAGATTACTGTAACTTTCTCATTCACTTTTTCGTCTGGATTAGACAACAGATCCTTGATCACTTCTATATTTGGATTTTCTTCCTAGTCTTCTCTCTTTTATACAACTTATCTCAAACACTTACAGATTTATCTTTTTTTTTTCCTCTCTAGCCTTGACAGCACATGCTAATTTCAGCTAAAAATGCTGCAGTTGCTTGCAGTACACAGAATACAATTCATCTAGAAAAGGCCACATGAAACAAAGGGTAGTACAGTTCCTTAATTTCTAGTAAATTATCACTGAAAAAAAGACAAATGAGAATAAAGGCTTTATTTAAAGAATTAACCCTTGTGCAGTTCTTCAGTTTTACTCATTCTCTTTATATTTTCATTACAAACTGTGAAAGAATCCATAGTACAGATGGCTTGGCAACATTTATGAGTTAGGTCTCTCTTCACTGGAAGGTTTCATTCATCATTGACTTCACAGATGAACCATGAATATTTCTTACCTCCTTGCACAGGTTTTCAATATCAGCTCCAGAGAAGAGGTCTGTTAGGACTGCCACATCTTGCAATGACACATCAGTAGCTAATGGAATTTTTTCTGTGCAGATTTTCAAAATGGAAAGCCTTCCCTGTAAATTGGTGCATATTATACGAGAAAACAAACCAACCACTAATTAATCCCTCTCCGAAGCAGTACCAAATATGAAATTAGAACTAAAGGAAATCCCAAAGAGTACCAAAACCACGTGTTTTTGGTGGAGGCGTGAATAAAGTGCTACTAAAGGAGATAATACTTACTCTTATGGTTACCTAATATATTAAAACTCTGCTATTCACAGTTACTTATTACCTAATGAAAACACGGTATTTTAGACTGAAGAGTTCATATTTGGCCTGCTTTGGGTCAAATCTTTTTTTTGGGGGGGAAGCTCAGGACAAGAAGCTACACTACCCTTGGGAACAGGGCACAAGAATGATTTGAAGCAAGGACAGACAACTTGTTATAGTACTTCCTAAACTGCACCTTGATTTTGTAATACAGAATTATTACAGATTTCGTCAATTTTCTATATGTAACAGTGTAACTACATACGCCGGTTAAAATGTTACTGGTGTTGAAATTACAAATGCAGTTAATCCTTTTTAAGCTTTTTCATTGAGTTTGGTGACTGATCTTCAGTGAATCATCCATCAATTGTTAAATATATTACAGGAATATGCCCCCTTTGCTCCTAAAGTATGTTGGCAATTAATATCTCTCTATTTAAAGCCACACATGAATTTGTAATACATCACCTTCAGATCTGGAGGTGGAATATAGATCACCTTGTCAAGCCTTCCAGGACGCAATAAGGCATCATCCAACATATCTGGTCTATTTGTGGCAGCAACTACCATGAAATCTTTGTTCAAAGTTTCCTGAAACTCTAGCTGAGTAAGAGATGACATCAACAAATTAGTACAACACGGTTGATAAGTATTATCTAAAGATATTAGTTAACTAAGAATGACAAAATGGGAAGGGTGAAAAGATGATTTATCTTTAGTTATTTTCCTTTCAATACTAATATTTCTTTTGTTCTTGAGGTAAAAAATGCCTTGGTGCAGGTCAGATTAGATGACAACGAAAAAATACAGTTAGTATCTACCTTGAAAATAAGTACAGACTTTTCTTTGGCCAAACTGTAACAAATTTATACGCAAAGATTCAGTACCCTACAATTCTGAAACTGTTTCCTTCAGTTTTCCCCCAGAGAGTATCATAATACAAACACTGAAATTTAACTGCAGAAAATCTAAATTTTAAAAGTTGTAAACAATTCACTGAAAAGTCCAGATGCAAGTTTTTGTTTAAATAAGTAAATCATCATAACTGTACCAGTTTTGTAGCAAGTATATATGACAAAGCACTGCAAATTAAGTATGGAAAATGCTTATAAAAATAAATTCAGGAAGGAACTGCAGAATAGTAAAAATAGCACAAAGTCTAAAAAATTGCCTTAGTGTCAAGCAAGAAGATTTTTGTGACTGAAGATAAACACCAACTAGTAATGCTCATTAGGGTATTTTGTTCAAACAAAGTCTCATTGAGGAATAGTGTATGTAAAAACAGTTAGTAGCCTATATATGGTATTTTCTAAAAACTAGAAATTATGACAGAGTAGAAAAGCATCTTGTGTATTTTTAAGCTTCAGGATTTTAAGAAGTGTGAATGCCAACAACTAAAATTTCTGGAACAACTGTACAGCATTTATCATTTTTCCTATATGGAAAAGGGAACATAAATACCTTTATTTCCTCATCACTTTGTTCTGGACATTGATCCTCAAGCTGTAGTTTGCTTCCTCTTCTTTCTGTGACTTTCAGCCCAATCCCATCCAACTCATTGAGAAGAACAGAAAGAACCCGCTCGGAGACACCATGGCCACTTCGGCCCTGTGACCGAGATCCCAAGATAGAATCAATCTCATCTAGGAATATTATTGCTGGAGTATTTGCTCTTGCTTGGCGAAAAACCTTTAAAAATATTAATAAAGTAAAACATTATTGCATACATGCTATCAGGTAAGGTGAAAACTCCTGTTTACATATACTCTGTATTTTAATTGCTTAATTTTAAAGATAGATTCATAAAGATTCACAAGAACTGTTCTGCCTTATGTTTACTATTCTGTTCTCCTTCTTATTTGAATTCTAAAATGAACTGAAAACAAAAGGATAGAAATAATTTCAATGTTTAAAACCGGTATAGTTTTAGGGCTACATTCTCAGTTTATTTAACTGTGAATCTGTAAACCATTTCTATTTAATGATCAGATGAGAGCACTGACTATAAGCTTTTCAATAACAACTAGTACTTTACAAAAACCAAGCAAAAATAGAGACCTTATACAAATTAAAAACTGTACCTGAGACAAAATCTTCTCTGAATCTCCGACGTAAGGTGAGAAAAGGTCAGCACCACTTACAGAGAGAAAGGAACAATGACAACTTGTGGCCACAGCCCTCACCAGTGTGGTTTTGGCACACCCTGATGGCCCGTAGAGAAGAATACCCTTTGGATGAGACAGGCCCATCCTAGCAAACGCCTGGGGAAATTTCATAGGCCACTCAATACTCTGTCAATACATAAAAAAGGGATGAAATTCTTAGTAACAAAACCAGAGTTCACAGGCAATCAATAAAATTGCTGAGCACATGATTTCCTCTCCTCGGTACAATCATTAATTTGAAATCACAGAATATTAATTTGGGCTTACTTTTTATGATGCCCCTCTTCTTAAAATTTCCTCTCTGTCTCAAACAGAACAAAAGGCAATCCTCAAGAGATGATATGCAAGAGCCATCTCTGGCTACAAACTGAGGAATGGACAAATTATCTGGCTACAGGTTAAGTGTTTTTCAGCTATCACAAAACATGCTTATTTTTCCATGATACTATGCTTGTTGGTGATATCTTGTAACTGGAATACTTCCAACTCACAAACATTGTAATAATGTAGTATAACAAATGTTAAAAATATAATTCATAATCAGGTAATTTGCAAAATAATTTGTTTCCATAATACAGCATACAGAACACCTTGGAGGATGTGGGTATTACAAACCAGCTGTTTATCTAAATTTGTTTTATACATTACCTGTTTTAACTTTAATTTCACATCTTCAAGACCACCAATTTGCTCCCAAGTGACGGGTTTACACTCTGTTAGTCCAATTGCACTTCGAAAAGAAGATGGTTGAATTTTCTTAAAAGCTTCTTGGAAATCTGCCATGTTAATCACAGCTTCAGCTGAATCCTGAGGAAACCCAGATAAAGCATATTAACAATATCTTTACATAATAACTTATAATGCTTCATTATTATGCAAAACATTTCACCAAAGGCCAAATACAACTGATAAAGAAGTAAATTCTTGCCCTAATAAGCTTAAGCACTGCAGACACAAAGATCTAACACAAAGTAGAATATATTCTCTTTAATGGCAAGTTTTTACACAGAAAAAAAGAGTTTTAACAGAAATTAATGTTTTAGAGAAAACTGTTGTTTTTCCCTAAATTATAGCTCCACTGCAGTGATCTGCTAGATCAAATGTTTGCTACTTTCAGGGTTACTGCACACCCAATCCTAGAATCTCTTGAATACAAGTAAGAATGTTCAACCGTCCATTTTCACCACATACTGGAGAAAGTAAGACACTTTATCTCAAATAGGCTATAAAATACCATTATTAAACTACAGATGTAGTAACAAAACTAAGAGGTATTTTACAAAGGTGCTTGCAGTTTTAAAGACAAATAGGCCATCTACTTATTTATTATTTTAATTTGTCCATCTATTCCTTTCTGGGTTACCAGGCTAGAATTACTGTATTATTTTCAATATTTGTAAGGTATCTGGAGGAGATAGAAATTCTAGAAATATAATGCTCTCTTCTTTTCTACCCCTGAGTGAAGACAGAGGGTTCTACCATTCTCTGTAGATGCCCTGACTCTGGAAATTTAGCAAATATGGCTTTAAATTTCCGCTCAGCCATTCCAGATGGAAAACCACAGCAAACATATATCTCCCAATTTTTGTAAAGGTCAGAATAAATAAGATTAAGAAATAGTTATTGTAGATCTGAAATTAGAGAATTGCTAAGAACTTAAATTTCTGCATGCTGGGCAGTTGTATACGTTGTGTCTACAACATTATATCCAGCCATACAACCTAAATGACAATAGATATTATCAGTAGCAGTTACATATTTATGTGTCAACCTAAACTTTAATTTGCAGTTATTATTAAGAAGTAGAATTCTAAATTGCTGATAGCTTCAGAGAGCTTTGGTGGACTTTATAGTTTAGTTGGCCAAAAAAGACTAAAATCTCTGCTTTGCACAATCCTAAAAAGATGAGGATAAAAACTTTTGGCAAAGCTTTTCACCCAGAAAGGAGAAAATAATCTTTTCAGGTGAAAAATGAAAGGACTAATGAAATGGCATATTTATGTCTATAACATACTTGATATTTTTCAATATTTTAATTTGTGAGTTCTTCAACTTGTTGAGCTTTTCAAGTAAAGCCGAGTATTAATGGGGAAAGGGTGGTACATGTATTAATTTCTTCTTGACTAATTTGCAATCATACCAAAGAGCTGTGGAACACAGCCTGCATAGCAGCTTCTCTGCAGAGTGCTGTAAGGTCAGCTCCAACATACCCAGTTGTCATTTCTGCCAGTTTAACCAAATCAACATCTGTAGAAATCGGCATACTGGATGTAAGCAACTGCAGGATGGATCTTCTTTGCGTAAGCGTTGGGGTCCCAATAATAACCTAAACCAAATACAATAAACAAATTGTAAGTAGGTATTTTTCTATATTCCTCTTATTTTATAGACGTGGGCAAGCAACTTTGTCTCTACTTTATACTGCTTACTTGAGATTTATACATACTTATACTGCAACTAAAGAATTTTACAAGAAACTTATTAGCAGCACTATGCAAATGACAAATATTTAAATGCAATTTAAAGACATTTATACTTACTTTCTAAGCAAAGAGTGTTTGTATAAACAGTTGTTCATAAGACACTGTCAGCTAGTGTCCATCACGTCGTATCTTAAGGTCATTTCAACATAACACTGAAATAATAATTTCCTTGCATCACAAGGACTGAGTTAGATTCACCCAAAAGAAAAAAATCAATTAGATAAACATTCATATATTATTAAAACCCTGGTAAAATGCCACCATAAAACGCATCTCAACAATCTATAAATACTGTAAAATAATTAAAATTATAATTGTGAAAGTATTAAAGAACTTGACTCTGAACTGAATGACCCAGGAGTGCATTTAGCCAGCAAAATAAACAATACAACCAAAAGCATTGAGTGTTGCATAACTTTATGTGTTCTTTCTTCTTTTGACCATAAGGCTAGCAGATTTCCAGAGTAGACCTAGCCTCTGTTACTGAAATCTGAAAAGAATTTTTGATACAACAGGTTACTAGTTCTCTGTCACAACAAACTTTTAAGGAGAGATGCATAAATCTTCAACCTGGATTTTAAATGAGAAAAATCCGTGTCTGTAATGCTAAGCATCTGTAAGCAAAAGAAAACCCTCAAGAAAGGGTCCATGTCTTTATTATAAAGAAGGATAAAGAATCCCCTTGTCTGTTTTCAAATATTTGGAACTCTCGGTATCCTGAGTAAAACGTGCTCCCTACCTCACCCAAGCTGCAGCAAGCTAAAGAAACAGGACACATCTCAAGCCTTGTAGAATCCCACTACAAAACACGGCTACCAGACATTAAAAAAACCTCCAAACCCAACTTTAACTGCCCCCTGCTCCACCTCAAAAAGGAAAGAACAAAGAGAGCGTGCGATTAACGGGTTTGCTCACCTCTCTGTCAAATCTGCCAGGTCTTCTCAGTGCGGGGTCTAAGGCATCAGGCCTGTTTGTTGCTGCTATAACGACCATCTTACCCTCGCTACCTACTCCGTCCAGCAGCGTTAGCAACTGAGCGACAATACGATCTTCAGGAGCATTGTTTGAACTTCCTCGCTTCGGACATAAAGAGTCAACTTCATCAATAAAGAGAACGGTTGGGCCTTCACATGACATCTCTCTGCCTTTTTCAAAGACTTTTCGCAAATTCTCTTCACTTTCTCCTGGTCTTGAACCATAGAGGGCTGGACCACTGATGCAAAGCAGATACGCACCCACTTCTTTTGCTACTGCCTTTACAAGAAGAGTTTTCCCTACACCTGGTGGCCCTATTAACAGCACTCCATTAGGGACAGAAAGCCCTAGCTTCTTAAAAGTTTTTGGAAAGCGGAAAGGCAGATCAATAATTTCTTTCAAAGACTTTCCCACATCATCTAGTCCCGCAATTGAAATTTTTGCAGTGTCTTCGGATAAATGTCTGTACCATTCATAAGTGACCACCTCCTTAATTTTTATGCTTGTTTGTGGGGTTATCAGTCCAGCTTCATCCACCGAAAGGTCTACGGACAGTATTTCAATATACACCACGGGATTTTCGAGATTTGGGGCAACAGTAACAATGTAATGAAGTGAAACATAAACATTCCTTAGCAGTTCTCTAATTGTCTCCTGCAACACTGCTCTGGGAGTTGACTTTTTCAGTGCAGAGCTCTTCAGGACCACTTTCACAGTCGCTTTTTTTAACTGGCTGTGGGCCAGAAGCTCCAGCTGGCCGACACTCAGCGTGAGGCCCGCCAGGTCCCGCGCCGTCACCCCCGCGGTTCTGCAGGTCAGATCAACCTGCAGGTACCCGTCCGCCAAATCGCGCCTGGGCCACGCCGTGCACAAGCAGCAGCCGGTAGGCAGCGCGATCCTCAGCGGGGCGCCGATCCTGGCCCCCAGGATGGAGAGGGCGGCGGGCCCCAGCCTGCACCTCTGGGTGCCCTCATCTCCCGGGTCCAAGAGGAGCAGCTTTAAGGCTGCCGGCTCCATCGCGGTCCTGCGCGGCCCCGTCCAGCCCCTTACTCACCCCGCCTCGCCCTCCCGCGGGCC